>NC_072021.1:2335447-2582947 GCF_027791375.1 Indicator indicator
ACAAGAGTTTCATGGCACAGAGGTCTATGCTTCCAGAAGTAAAAAGACATCAGGGTGTTGTCTGACTGATTTAACCTGTTCAGTTTCAACCCAAGGCCCCAGGTTTGGTATATCTGGACCTGTTGTAAAAGCAGGCATGCATAAGTGCTTGTACATGTAATAACCTAAAGCACATGGCAAGTGAAATATCAGCCAGTCAAGAGCATCTCCTCTGCAGTCTGGCTCTTCTGCTGGCTGCTAGCTCCACGAAGGATCTACACAGAGCAGGCTGTGCACAGACAAGTGCCTGGCCCCTGGTGGGTACTGGCACAGGTACTAAGTCACCAGGCACACCGCACGCCCAAATCTTTGTTCTGAGCTCATCAGCATTAACATCTAATTCCTGCAGGCATATGCCTAATGATTAGGTGTAGAGTATGGTGTGCTGCAAGGCCTCTGGCTGTGTCCTGTGATCCCTTCCAGTCCCCAGAGCACAAGGGGGTCATTAATCATAGATAACAATAGAGTAGATGCATCCCAGTTCCAAATTCCCACTTAAACACCCTGCCCCTTCCATCCCAGTCTTTTTTCTGACTCTGAACACATCCATATTTCAACCCTCCACCCCTTTTTTCGTCCTATCATACTCTTAGCAATGTCTGCACTCTCTCTAGAACATCTTCTGACTCGGGTAAAAGTACTTCCCAACACAACTGACAGCCTGGGTCTGACAGACTAAGGAGCCCCTGGTGGCACATGACAAGTGCTTACCAGCACAGACAGCTGCCAGAGCAGCAGCACTCTTGGCTCTGGAGACAGCACAGCTTCCAGCTGAGTGACCATGCTTACTGCAAAGCCTTGCTTTGATGGCAGAATATCTACAGAGATCATTATACCTGGAGAATTGTGACCAGTTCTGAGCTCCCCAGTTCAAGAGAGACAGGGAACTACTGGAGAGAGTCCACATGAAAGCCACAAGGATGCTGAGGGGCCTGGAGCATCACTCTGACAAGAAGATGCTGAGAGACTTGGGGCTGCTTAGCCCAGAGAAGAGCAGCCTGAGAGGACATCTTTGCAATGCTGATCAATATCTAAAGGGTGGAGGTCATGAGGATGGGGCTGGGCTCTTCCCAGTGGTGCCCAAAGATAGGACAAAGGGCAATGAACACAAACCAGAACCTGGGAGGTTTTGCTTGAATGTAAGGAAAATCTTTTTTTCTGTGAGGGTGCTGGAGCCCTGGAGCAGGCAGCCCAGAGAGCTTGTGGAGTCTCATTCTCTGGAGACTTTCCAACCCGCTTGGATGTGTTCCTGTGCAACCTAATCTAGGACAAACCCACTTTATCAGTGGGTTTGGACTAGAAGATCTCTGGAAGCCACTTCCAAACCCCACCATGCTGGGATTCTGTGAACCAGTGCTAAGAGGTACTGGAATGTTGAACTGTTCCTGGTCAGTGACTATGGTGGTGCAGATAGTGAGGAAATAGATACTCCAGAATGAGTGTTGGAAGGGAATGGCACCTGCAGACTCCACCTGGTAGAATAAGAGATAGAATAATGTCTCCTATTTCCACCACGACTTTTATTCCATCCAAAGTCTGCTGTAATCTCCAGTTTATGCTGCAGAATGTTCTTGTCCTTCTGCAAGAAGAAAGGTGCAGTGAAGGTGCTTGGGTGGGCACCTCTGAATTTGTGTAACAGATACCATCTTGGATAACTCACTGCAGATTACACCAGGCACCTCCAGAGCTAACAGCATGAGCTGCTACTGCTTGAGAAAACAAGCCAATCCCCTGTAGCTGTGGCTACAGCAGACACATAATTCCTGTGGATCCAGCACAGAGGGGGACCTGTAACACATCCTCATCATGACTTTGTACATGCACATGCATGTGTGAGATCTTTATGCTTACTGGAACAAGAGTCTTTGCTGAGTGGGATTGCAGAGAAGACAAACCAAGAACTTAAACACAATCACATTTACCAAAGGATGAGGCTACTAACATCACAGAGGGTGCTGAAGGCAGAGGAGGAAACAGGGTGCAAGAATCAGCCTGCAATAACCACAGACTACAGTCAGGCTCCAAAGCAGAACTTTCCAATACAAGGTGCAGCTTTTGAAAGGGTTGGGGCATAGACACAATCAGGGCTCTTCAGGAAAGGAGAAAGAGTTGTGAAAAAAATCAACTGAAACAAACCAGAAAGTACAGCTTCTATGTGGCTTCCATGGGAATGGCTGCTTGAATTTCATAGAGTCATAGAATGGTGCTAAAGGGACAGGCATCTACTGGAGAGAGTTCAACAGAGAGCTACAAGGATGATGAAGGTCCTGGAGCATCTCTCTTGTGAGGAAAAGCTGAAACATGTGGGGCTGGTTAGTCTGGAGAAGAGAAGGCTGGGAGGGGACCTTATCAATGCCTACCAAGGGTGGCTGCCAGGAGGATGCAGCCAGGCTCTTTTTGGTGATACCTGTTGACAGGACAAAGGGCAATGGATGTAAGGTCAAGCACAGAAAATTCCATTTCAACATAAGGAGAAAATTCTTTACTGTGAGGGTGCTGGAGCCCTGGAGCAGGCTGCCCAGAGAGGTTATGGAGTATCCTTCTCTGCAGATCTTCAAAACCCACCTGGATGTGTTCCTGTGTGACCTGCCCTGTGTGGTTCTGCTTTGCAGGGGGGTTGGACTGGATGGTTTCTGGAGGTCCCTTCTGGCTCCTGGCATTCTGTGATCCCACTCTTGGGCAGTTTTCTTTATGTGCTCACAAACAAACTCTGTTCATCTCTAACATGCCATGTTTAAAGGTTTCAGTATCTTACTGCTGTTTTGTGCTTGTGTCCCACTGGCTGCCTTGCATGTGTGGTTTGGTTTCACATGGTAGGCACTGGCACATCTGAAAGAGAAACATGGTTCAGTTCTGAAAGATGCTAAAATTCCCTTATTCTTCTCTAATTTCAGTGAGAATAGAAACAGCAGCAATAGCTGAGTGGGTATCTAGAACTGGTTCATTGTTGAACTTTGAAATAAATTTGTTGTGCAGCTTCATTTGTAAGGACTGTGGACTCCAACACAAACCAAGGGCACTCAATCCACTTCACAGGATCTCAGGATCCCAGGAAGTTACAGGTTGGAACCTCTGGAGATCATCCAGTTCAAGCCCCCTGAAAGAGCAGGACCATAGAATCCAGCACAGGTCACACAGGAACACATCCAGACAGGACTGGAAAGGCTCCAGAGAAGGAGACTCCACAACCTCTCTGGGAAGCCTGCTCCAGGGCTCTGGGACCCTCACAGTGAAGAATTTCCTCCTCATGTTGAGGTGGAACCTCCTGTGCTGCAGTTTCCATCCATTGCCCCTTGTCCTATCCCAGGGCACAACTGAGCAGAGGCTGTCCCTTCCTCTTCCTCCCTGACCCCCAGCCCTCAGATATTTATAGACATTGATCAGATCCCCTCTCAGTTTTCTCTCCACACTAAACACCCCCAGGTCTCTCAGCCTCTCCTTCCCAGGCAGTGCTCCAGTCCCTTCAGCATCCTTGGACCCCTCCTTTGGACTCTCTCCAGCAGATCCCTGTCCTTCCTGAACTGGGGAGCCCAGAACTGGATGCAATATTCCAGGTGGGGCCTCACTGGGGCAGATATCTTTAAATTTCACCATTTACTTAGTACATGGAGGAGGGCAGAGTAGAGGGGGAGGAGAACCACTTCATGTATTCTTGTTGATTTTTAAGTTTAATTTTTGACACCATTAAGAAAAACCAGGAACTTATCATGGAAATAATGGCAGTTGACAAGCACTCACAATCCTTCAGCAGGCAGAAATTCATCCAAATAGGTTTTAGCAGGAATAGCATAACATTTTTTTTTCCTTTTTGGTATGAATAAATAAAATTTCTTGTAAAGACATGAGAGATTATTCCATTTTGCATGATGCAAATAAAACTGTCCTCACAAAACTGTAATCTCACACAATTTATGGTAGTTTCCCATAAATTACATGAGTATATTGGAAGCTTGTTAATAATTAAAAGTCTTTTACTTTTTTCAGCTCTCAAATAAGTATTAGAGCAAATAATTTCCAGTCTTCATCTGACATGACATCTAACCAATACAGGCATCACAAAATAAATAATTTATGAAAAATATTTATTTAAAGAGCTGTAATTTACCTTTCATTTACCATATGCCATTCATCCCAGTATCAATATAAAATATTCATTAGAGAAACTCATTAAAACAAACTTCTATACAATGAGGTGACGGCCCAACAAAAAACATCAATCAGCACTGGGATTTAACTTGTTATTAGTCCAGATACATAAACTAATATTTCAAAGTTAAAGGAAAATAATAAATAAATTTAAAAAAAAAAGGAATATTTTTTGTGTTTCCCCTGGAATCACCAGGGCTATATTCAAGCCTTCTCTCCACCTGCTTCATGAGACCTGAGTGGTCTGTGACAGCACACAGAGATCTAATTTATTAATGATGAATAAATCTAATGCAATAATTAATGGCAAATCTATAGCTGGCCTTAATGGAAGAACAGCCAGGCCGGTAAGGATCTTTTAGTTGGGCACACAAGATCTTAGTGCATGCATTGCAAGCAGAGCAATTACTGGTGAATGCATGCCACTTGAGCTTAACAGAAGGGTACCAAGAATTAAAGCAGTGCAGGACTCCCCACCCTCAAAACCGGAGGAACTCCTCTCATTGCTAGGACACTGTTTTGACACTCTGCCTCAGTTTAAGGAGGTGATGGTTAAACACTGGGAAGAGGATATACCAGCAACATCCTTCAATCCAAGATAACTGCCCTGTGTGAAAATTCTTTTGGGCAAGCAAATAACATGGATTCAGGGTTAACTTCAGAACATTTAGCACACATCTACACATCTCCCCTGTGAAGAGAGACTGAGAGCCCTGGGGCTATTTAGTCTTGAGAAGAGAAGACTGAGAGGAGTTCTGATCAATATCTGTCAATATCTGAGGGGTGGGTGTCAAGTGTCAAGTGGAGGGAGCCAGGCTCTTTGCAGTGGTGCACAGGAGTAAGACAAGGAACAATGGGTTCAAACCAGAACATAGAAGATTTCACCTCAACATGAGGAGAAACTTCTTTACAGTGAGGGTGGCAGAGCACTGGAACAGGCTGCCCAGGGGGGTTGTGGAGTCTCCTTCTCTGGAGACTTTCCAAACCCACCTGGATGCATTCCTGTGTGGACTACCCTAAGTGATCCTGCTCTGGCAGGGGGGTTGGACCTGATGATCTCTGGAGGTCCCTTTCAACCTCTGATATACTGTGATCTACAGGATTCATCTTCCCTGTACATCACTCCTAGATATAGATTCTTCCATATTAGAAAGTTCTTGATGGTCTTGAAAGTCTTTTCTCACTAAGGAACTGAATATGAGCAAGCAGTGTGCCCAGGTGGCCAACAAAGCCAATGGCATCCTGGCTTGGGTTAGAAATGCTGTGTCCAGCAGAAGCAGGGAGGTGATTGTCCCCTTGTACCAAGCTCTGGTGAGGCTGCACCTCAAGAATTGTGCTCAGTTTGGGGTACCTGAATACCAGAGAGATATGGAGGTGTTGAAGCCAGTGTAGAGGAGGACAAGGAATCTGTGAAGGGCCTGCAAACTGCCACAGAGCATTGGAACAGGCTGCCCAGAGAGGTTGTGGAGTTTCTTTCTCTGTAGACTTTCAAGACCTATTCCTGTGTGACCTGTGCTGTATTCTATGGTCCTGCTCTGGCAGCGGGGATTGGACTCGAAGATCTTCAGATGTCCCTTCCAACCCCTAACATCCTGGGATCCTGTGATCCTGGAGAATAAATCTTATGAAGAGTGACTGAAGGAGCTGGGGCTGCTTAGTTTGAAAAAGATGAGGCTGAGGGGAGACCTCATTGTGGTCTACAACTACCTGAAAGGAGGTTGTAGAGAGGGTGGTGCTGGTCTCTTCTCACAGGTAATTAGTGACAGAACAAGAGGGAATAGCCTCAAGCTGCAAATGGGTAGGTTTAGACTGGACATTAGGAAACATTTTTTTCAGGGAACAAGTGGTCAGACAATAGAATGAGCTGCACAGGGAGGAATCACCAGCCCTGGATGTGTCTAAAGGTCATTTGGATGTCGTGCTTGGGGATATGGTTTTAGGAGTGAACCTTGTAGAGTAGGATTCTTGGTTGGACTTGCTGATCCTGAAGGTCTTTCCAACCTGAATGTTTCTGTGATTAATGATTCTGTTAAACACCAGCTTGATATTGACCGCGTTTCTGTTATGCTGTTCATCTGTCATTAAATGTTCTAATGAAATTAACTGGGCTTGCTGCACACAGAACATCTGGAGCAATGTTTAATTTCTTGTCAAACATCTACAGGAAACACCTGTCTAGGCACAGTAACTTTGCAGAGGAACGACATGAATCCATCTGTTGTGGAAACGCATGCCACAGTCGTCACCTTCCAAAGCAAGATCAACAAACACAGAAACCTTCAGTTCCTTTGGAAGGTAAGAATTCTAAAATTAATAACAAGAATTCATTAAGCCAAACGTTACCATGGCAGTCTGAGTTCATACTGAATAAGATCTCCTTCTGCTCTTCATGCTGCAAAATGTCTTTCAATTATTGCGCGGTGAAACTTCCAGATGTGAAATTAAAGCTACATCATTAGTAGATTAAAAGTATTGACGTGGCTCTTCCTAACCACCTGTTCAAAACAGTGCCTTCAAAGACTCTTAAGGTAAATCAAATGCACTGCAGAGGAAAGGAAAAACATCGGAATACAGTCAAATAGAGCTGGCAGTTATGACTGGAACCCTCACAAGTTCCTACAAGACACAAAGAGTCGAATACTATGTTTGTTGAGAAGCACAGAGGAGTTAATGAGTTATGACAGAAGCATTCCTATTTTGCGGAATTTTTCCAGCATTTCTTTCTTTCAAGGAATTTGCATAATGTGTACTATGCATTTTTAAATATTATTTGGAAGACAAGACTAAAATGAAGAAAAATCTCCAATATTTAAGAGGAATAAGTGGCCATTGAGACAGAGTCCCTCCCTCCCTCCCTCCCTCCCTTCCTCCCTTCCTCCCTTCCTTCTTTCCTTCCTTCCTTCTGATTTCCTTCCTTCCGATTTCCTTCCTTCCTTCCTTCCAATTTCCTTCCTTCCTTCCGATTTCCTTCCTTCCTTCCTTCCAATTTCCTTCCTTCCAATTTCCTTCCTTCCAATTTCCTTCCTTCCGATTTCCTTCCTTCCTTCCTTCCAATTTCCTTCCTTCTTTCTTTCTTTCTTTCCAAATTCCTTCTCTCTTCTAGACAAAGTCATTCATGGCTATAAGCAAGGCTGCTTCTTCACGTTAGATAAAATTCATTAAAAGCAATAAAAAAAAGAAAAGGAAAGAAAAAAGGAAAAGATTATTTTTTTTTTTAAAGGGAAAGATTCGTGCTTCCAGGAATATTATTATAGGGGCTTTAACAAAACTTTGTATGAGTAAAGTTTAAGAGTTATACATATAGGAGTTATAAGAGTTATACATATAGGAGTTATAAGAGTTATATATACAGGACAGTGTCCTAAAATGTCCTCTGTGTTGTGCAGTCTTGTTCACTAAAATTTCATTTGTCCTCTTTACCAATTTATGTGCTCTTCTGCCTCCCATTGCAGCTCTTTTTGATCTGTTGAATCTTTCCTACTGTCCTTAAACCCAGTATTTTGTGTCTTCCTAAGAACCTTCTGAATTATGGATGTCCCCTTGAGATGGGTTAAGATGAAAAATCCCCAAGGTCGCAAGGTTTTGAGTACCCTCAAAGCACTCTGTAGTGATTTTGGGACTGAAATGTCTAGATCTTCCTGTATCATTATCAGCACCATGAGGACAAGGGAATGAGGAAGGGTTTGTCAGGGTCTGCTTGCACAGCCAAAGTCATGTTGAGACATACAAAGCCAAAAGCAGGATAAGAAGACAAACAACTATCACAATCCCTGCTTGCATGTCAAGGGGTCTCAGAAGAGACCATGGGGCTTATGCCTTACATGCTCCTGTTTGCAGGAGGGTGAGAGAGCTCCTTGATCTTGTGAGGGACAAGCAGAAAATCACACTGGAAGCATCAGAGGAGTCAGTAGTACCACATGTGCTGGACTTCCACAAGAGAGTAAGTGGGTTTATGGCCTCAGCGCACCATAATAACCTTGCTGAAACACAGCAAAAGCAGAAAATCTGGTATGATTGACAAGTTAAGGCTTAGACATATGAGGTGGGGCAAAAGGTCATAGTTCTGATCCCAGCTTGGCAGGAAAACTGTAAACAGACTAGGAGGGACCATTTAACAGCATTAGACAGGTCAACAATATTATCTACATCACACAGCTTCCAGAGAGATAGCGGAAGCATGGGCCCTACAGTTTTGAGTTCAGCAAGCTCTAGCAAAACCAGGATTCTTCTCACCACATGTTGGCAGGCTGTGCAGTGGAGGTAAAACTCATCATGGATTTAATAGGGAAGGAAAACCGTCTATGGTGGAGGGAATGATTTCCCCACTTCATGCTGTATCCCTCAGGGGAGTTAGGAGAACAGCGCTGCCAAGTCCTGTGACTGCTGTGCTGCAGACAAGCTGGGGCAGAACCCAGTGGTGTGAAGCGCTGGGTGAGGCTTGACTCTTCAAGAGGTACAATTACAGAAGTGTTATTACAGTCATATGAAAGGGAGGCACTGTGTAGCTACATCTTAGGGTTGGACCTCATGACTGAACCATCTTTGACTTCTCATACATGTTTTGTGATGACATTCTCAGCTATTTGCTTTGCTGCAGGAGAAACACCAAGTAATGCAAAGATCTTTTCAGTCTTGTATACTTAATGTGCTGTTGAAAGAGTTATTGCAGCTGAATGTGGACAGCAGCTGAAGATGAACCAGCAGTGTGTCCAGGAGGCCAAGAAGGCCAACAGCATCCTGGTCTAGATCAGCAATAGTGTTGGCTAGCAGGACCAGAATGGTGCCCCTGTACTCAGCACTGGTGAGGCCAGACCTTGAGTAGTGGGTTTGGTTTTGGAGCCCTCACTCCAAGGACATTGAGGGGCTGGAGCAGGTCCAGAGAAAGGCAATAAAGCTGCTGAAGGGTCTGGAGAACAGGGCTGGTGAGGAGGAGCTTGAGGGAACCGGGGTTGTTTGGTCTAGAGAAAAGGAGAATGAGGGGAGACCTCATTGCTCTCCACAATTAGCTGAAAGGAGGTTGGAGTGAGGTGAGGTTGGTTTCTTCTCCCTAGTAATAAAAGAGAAGATGAGAAGAAATGGCTATTTAGGACCAAGAGGAAATGGCCTCAAGTTACACCATGGGAGGTTTAGGTTGGATACAAGTAGAAACTTCTTGA
Source organism: Indicator indicator (assembly GCF_027791375.1). Lineage (NCBI taxonomy): Eukaryota > Metazoa > Chordata > Aves > Piciformes > Indicatoridae > Indicator > Indicator indicator. The sequence goes on from NC_072021.1 coordinate 2,344,789, forward strand.
CTGAAGGGGTTCACAACCACTGGAAGAGGCTGCCCAGGGAGGTGGTTGAATCCCCATCCCTGGAGGTGTCTGAAAGAGGCAGAGATGTGGTGCTGAGGAAGTTGGGTTAGCCCCAGCCTTGGCAGAGTTAAAGAATGTTGGACTCAATGATCTTAAAGGGCTTTTCCAAACCAAATAATTCTATGATCAAGAATGTGTTTGTGGCTCCCTGTCAGACTAAGGCCACACAGTTTAGATAAAGGCATTGACCAATATGTGACTAGTCACACATCTGAGAAGCAAATGTTTTGTGAACAGGAAAGTGGACCAAATCACCTTTGCTAGCTCTTAAACATATGTATGAATCATTGAGAAATTCAATCTCCTGCCTGTGTCTGCCCCTGAGACTGAACCAGGGATATCAAGATGGATTTTCTGAATTTTACCTTCTTCAGTTTTTCCCCCACAAGCTTTGTGCGGAGAATTAGAGTTTAACAGCAGTAATGGATTGTGAATTATGAAGTAATTGTTTAGGAGGAAAAAAAAAGACATTATTTAAGCTTCTTAACTGATAAAAAGTAACACTTAATGACTGGTGTTACAGCATTACAGGTGAGAAACTTTTCCTGATAACTGACCTTTCTCAGAAGTGTAGAGTGAGCTCTGCATTTGTTATGCCTGTGCCTGATGCATGGTTTGGCTCCAGACTTGGTAGAAATGGTGGGACTCGATGAACTTAAAGGTCTTTAGCAACTGAAAGGATTCCATAATTCTATGATCATTCACCACTAAACTTGAAATATCTTTCAGAAGCCTCAGCTCATGAAAGTATTTGAATATGTCAGTATTTGAATAGGTCAGGTCTGGAGCCCTCAATACAGGATGGACATGGACCTGATGGAGCAGGTCCAGAGGAGGGTCATGAAAATGATCAGGGGGTTGGAGCACCTCTGCTGCAAGGACAGGCTGAGGGAGCTGGGGGTGTTCAACCTGGAGAAGAGGATGCTCCAGGGAGACCGAATAGCAGCCTGCTTGTACCTGAAAGGGGCTACAGGAAGGATGCAGAGAGATTGTTTACAAAGGCCTGATGTGGCTTCAAACTAGAGAAGAGAAGATTTAGATTTGATATTAGGAATAAGTTCTGCACCATGAAGGTGGTGGAACACTGGAACAGGTTGCCCAGGAAGATGGTTGAGGCCCCACCCCTGAAGGTATTCAAGGAAAGGTTCAACGAGGCCCTGGGCAACCTGATCTAGTCGGAGATGTCCCTGCTGACTGCAGAGGGGTTGGACTGGATGACCTTTGGTGCTCCCTTCCTGCCCAGACCATTCTATGAGTCGATGGTTCTGTGTTGCCCATATCTGTAATGAGACTGAAAATAACGACTTGCCCTGAAAATTAATGTGTGTACACAGCTATTTCTGTTTTCCTGTTTGTAGTGTTTGGTGTAGTAGAGGAGGATCAAGAGAATTGAGGACAAAAGCACTGAAATGCTGATGTTGCAAAGGAAGTCAAGTGCATGGGCAGGAAACAGTCCCTAAGGTGGACCTTACTCATTGTCTCACATGAACAGTCTCATTCCTCACAGACTCCTAGTCTAGTGATGTGCCTTCTGGCTTCCCATACCACATTTGCAAGCTACACAAGTGATTCTGGACACAAAGGCAAAACATATCTGCTCAGTGACTAATGAGATTTTCCATTCTGTCAGTGCCCATGGGCTGGGAGTGCTTATTTAATACTGAATGTTCTTCACAGATGCTGCACAAACCAACAGCCCAAAGTAGTACAGGCTGTGCTCTATCTTCCTTCATAGTTTGGCCTTCTAATGATTCCAGGCTAAGGGAGAGCTCACCTGCAACTACGACAAGTGGGCAAAACATTAGGGGCTGTGGATAATGACATGAGGAGAAGGAGAATGGCCTCACTGGGATGTTGCAAGGAAGCCAAGCTGTTAGCCTGAGAGATACCATATGGTTTTTGCTGAGGAGTGCAATCTTGAATTCCACTTGCAAAGGGATTTTCAAGTGTGTGCCAGACCTTTCATTACAGTCATCTTCATGCTTTGTCCAGGTAGATAGGGGCCCAAAGCCCTCCAGCCCTCTGGGTAACTCGGCAGACTCTCTACTTTCCCAGCATGGTGAGGCCAGGTGAGCATGCTGACCCTGATGGCTCAAAGGCAAACCTTGCACACTCTGCAGGGGAGACTGTCCTGGGGTCATTTCCTCAGCAGTAGCAGACTGGGGAGAGAGAAATTTTGAGAGCAACCAGGTGTGAGGAAACACACAAAGGTATCAAAAGGAGATGGATTATTCCAGAATTTTCCTTGATGTTTTGTTGGTTTGATTTTGTTTTCTGTTATTTTCTTTTCTCCCTTTCTGTCCTGCTATTTATGAGGCATGATGGCCCTTCTATATCCTTTTTCACAGCTACCTCTAAGCACTAGACAAGTACTTTTAAAATGTGTTTTGGCTGCTTGTTTTACTGTATAACCTTCTCCAGAGTGTCTCTTGCAGAAGACATCATGTGCACTGGATCTCAGTACATTTTGAGGCATTCCAAGGCTGGTACTTTGCAGCTTTGGCTTCCCCATGCTGTGTGTTGGACTAGCCTTCACTATTTTTTCTGGCTGCACTTTTACAAATGTGTTTTTATCTCAAAAAAACAGGAAAGAGATTTACATGAGTACTGTCCCTATATGAATACTATCCCTATATGAGTACTGTCCCTTGGTTTGTATTTTCCCAGTGGGCCAGAGAACCTTGCAATATAATTTGGTTTTCAAATTCACCTCTTGTCCCTGTGCAAGATTATAGAACCATAGAATCACAGAACTATTAGGGTTGGAAGGGACCTCAAGGGTCATCTAGTTCCAAGTCCTCTGCCTTGGGCAGGGACACCTCACACTACAGCAGGTTGCTCACAGCCACATCCAGCCTGGCTGCAAAAACCTCCAGGGATGAGGCTTCCACCACGATCTTGGGCAACCTGTTCCAGTGTCTTACAACCTTCATGGGGAAGAATTTCTTCCTAACATCCAATCTGAATCTACCCGTTTCTACTTTTGTTCCATTCCTCCTAGTTCTATCATTACCTGACAGCCTCACCAGCTTTCTTGTAGCCCCCTTAAGATACAGGAAGGGGGCCTTTAAAGGTCATCCTGTCCAACCCCCGCAGCGAGCAGGCTCATCTTCAGTTGGGTCAGGTTGCTCAAGCAATCTTTGCTTGTGTTTCATGCTAGCATTTCTACACAAAAAAGCAATGAAGATGCTGTGTTTGGGGAAGACTTTTAGTATTTTTCATGTCTCTGGAATTTGGTTAGAAATTGTCACATTCCTACTCTAATTGTGATTGAATGCAGTTAGGTTTAACCAAGAGATTATTCAGAAAGGTTATTTGATCTTTGATATTCTGGCTGGTGTAAGGTGTAACACCAGTTCCATCATTTATATACAGGGAGAGACACCTTAAAGAGCCTTAGCTACACCCATGAGATGCCATGAGGATCAATCCTACTCCTACAAATCCTCTTTGGGTGTCACCTTCTGTTGACTCACTTGAAAAAAGAAAGTTCATTTTCGTTCTTACAGAAAATCAGGTCATCTGTCCCTTGGTCTTTCCTTCTTCCCAAGATTTTGTTTAAAAAGTTATCTGGGTTTTGAAGTGCAGAGAGAATGCAAGAGATGCCTTGATGCTGTGTTTTTTGTTTGTTTTTTTTTTTTTTTTTTTTTTTTAATATAGAATCTGTAACTACAGTCCTGTAACTTATTTTTACAGTTAGGTTTCGTATAAATTGATTTTGGTTTATAAGTCCTTTCTAGCTAGGAATTTTAAGTCTATATGCTTGCCTGACCTCTTATGCTAAGTATATAAATAATAGCAGTTGTCATTTGCTTTATAATAAGGTTTTCAGGCTATCCCTTCTGTTGAGCTGGTGGTGTTCTCAATCTGAATATTTACTGCACCTCACAAAGGCTTCACTAATGGGTGCAAGCACGTGTCTTGGTTCAAAGTCATCCAGTACAGGAAAGGGAGCTCTCAGACAGAAAAAGCTGGTTGAATTTAAAGCCTGGGATGTATTCAAGAATCTCCTGCATATTGAAGATAGAATTCTACCTACAGAACAATGGGAGAGACCCCAGCTCTGCAGAAACTACCTCTGGTGCTTTCAGTGAATCTGGGATTTCACATCATGTCTTATTCTTCCTTGAGGATAAACAGACTCACCTGGTCTTAAAATCAACAAATCTCTTCTTATTCTTCAAATTAATGGGAGGGGGAGAGCACATATTTTACTGTCTGAGGGCAGGGAAAAGCAGAAATGGTATGAAAATCCTAGCCGTAACTCTTTTAAAAATTCATGCCGTTTTAAAATATAAATAGGAGCTAACATAACTTTTTATGTTCTAGAAAGAAGAATCAGAAAGAGGGCATGGAAATTTGGTACTTGGAGAAGAGCCTTTAAAACAAAAACATCTTGCTGTATTCTCCTCTTGCAAATAGCCTGCTAGCACTCACACAGGATTTATAGGACCTTGGGTCAAAACAGATGAGAGAGAAACTGTTTGCAGTGTGAATAAATGTAAAAGATTCCTCTGCAGCGTCTGTCAGCTTGCAGTTTTGTGACAGACCACAGAAACATTTTGGTTCAGGAATCCACATTATGGTACAGAAACTGCTTTCCAATCTATCTATCTCTATCTATCTATCTATCTATCTATCTATCTATCTATCTATCTATCTATCTATCTATCTATCTATCTATCTATCTATCCATCTATCCATCCAACTATCTATCTATCTATCTATCTATCTATCTATCTATCTATCTATCTATCTATCTATCTATCCATCTATCTATCTATCTATCCATCTATCTATCTATCTATCTATCTATCTATCTATCTATCTATCTATCTATCTATCTTTCTATCTATCTATCTATCTATCTATCTATCTATCTATCTATCTATCCATCCATCCATCTATCCATTCATCCATCCATCTATCCATCCATCCATCTATCTGTCTGTCTGTCTATCTATCTAATCATCCATCTATCTGTCTATCTATCTATCTATCTATCTATCTATCTATCTATCTATCTATCTATCTATCTATCTATATCTATCCATCTATTTATCCATCCATCTATCCATCTATGTATGTATGTATCTATGTATGTATCTATGTCTCTCTCTCTCTCTGTCCATTTTCTGCTAAGAATCAGAATTTCCTCTTTGGACCCAGTACCCTCTCATGCTGTGTGATGTTGCTAACGACGTGCTATGCAAAACTGATGAGATACTGGCTACTTGCAAAAAAAAGAAACCAAAAAAACCAACCAAACCCAAAGCAACACTGAGCCTGAAGTGCTCTTCTCTGCACCTACCCTGGGCAGGAGCAGTCCTTGTAACATGTGTCATGTAGTACCAATGATACAGCCAACTGACACCAATTAAAAAGTCACAAATGGTTGCTTTTCTCCAGCGTTGAAAGAGCTCAAAGGATGTAAATGTGTACATTAAGGATCAGATGCTCGGTTGCATATCCTACAAACTATGTTTTAAAGGAATCAGCATACAGAGCATACAGATGGCTGTGACAATAACTACCAGGGAAAAGTGAAGGGTGAACTGTCACAAAATCTGACAGGCTGGTGCATATTGAGGGTCTTCGTTTCCTATTGCCGTTTCATAAAATCACAGAATTGCTGCAGTTGGAAAAGATCTTTAAGATCATGGAGTCCAACCATTCCTATGAGGACAGGCTGAGGGAGCTGGACTTGTTCAGCCTGAAGAGAAGGCTCCAGGGAGACCTAATAGCAGCCTTCCACTACCTGAAGGTAGAAGAGAAGGCTGAGAGGGGATCTGATCAATGTCTATCAATAGCTGAGGGGTGGATGTCAAGTGGAGGGGGCCAGGCTCTTTTGGGTGGTGTGCAGTAATAAGACAAGGAACAAGGGTAGAAACTTGAACATAGAAGATTTAAGTTCAACATGAGGAGAAACTTCTTTACAGTGAGGGTGACAGAGCCCTGGAGCAGGCTGCCCAGAGAGGTTGTGGAGTCTCCTTCTCTGGACACATTCCAAACCCACCTGGATGCATTCCTGTGCAGACTCCCCTGGGTGATCCTGCTCTGGCAGGGGGGTTGGACTGGATAATCTCTGGAGGTCCCTTCCAATTTCTAATGTTCTGTGATTCTGTGATGCCTTCCAACTTAAACCATTCTATGAAAAGTAGAGAATCCTGAATTAGGGATCATTAATCAGTTCCCTGGAGAAGAAAACAGGAATGAAGTATAGCTCTGGGCTATTCCAGAAATACAGGCAAAAAGGGGGGAAATGTCAGGAAACCACTGTGTATGATAAAGGGTAAATGATAACAAAAGAATAGAACAAAAGGAATAGACACAGACTAAAAGGCATCTTCCAGGAATGAAGTAATTTTTTTCAGAGGCTGGTGGAATTCCACCGGGATAGTTAAGGACAGAAGTCTTGTCTGCATTTGAGGAAGCAGACATGGATGTGTCTATGGAGAGAGCTGTCCCTAAAGTGAAGAGAAAAACTCTTCCCCACAGTTAGGACACTGAGAAATTTTAATTCTCAGGATGCATGCTAGAGACCTGATGTAACTAAGAGCTAAAAGACTTCTGTATTCCTAGGTGTGTTCAGCTGATGTGATTCTTAATCAAGTATACCCTCGAAGTACTTTGGGAACAAATAAGTAATTAATTATCACAGAGTTAATTAAAAAGTTGATTTGACGTAAATTAAAGGGAACATACACAAAAGTAGGACAGTAGGTACAGTTTGTGATTTCAGAAAGACTTACTTTGATGTGGGAATTGAGCAGGAAAGTAATTTAGGTTGAAAACTTTGACTGCGATTAAGCTGATCTATGATTCTGTGGTTCTGAGCTCAAGAACTTGAGGCCTGAAGCTAACTCAAGTCAAAAGTCTAACAGTAATCTGTGTGACCAAGGCAAGAGGCCTTCCAAAAAGGAGATTGAGAAATGCATAGTCATCTCAAAACCTGTATAATTAGAGCATGTAAATAGTGGGGGAAAGCATGATAACAAAGAAGGCAAGGTTTCAAAGTCAAGCTGAGACGGAGTTTGCCAGGAGATGTGAAGTGTCTGCAGTGTTTTAAAAGCAGACTGCTTTTCAGCATTCTGCTACAACTAGAAGGCTCTTCAAGGTTTTCTGTGATCAGCCAGTTCAGATCTTCCCTCCCCCCGCCTCCAAATCCAAGGCACTCAGGACCAATTTCACACTATTACTTGGACCAATATTACCTTGTGGTTTAACTCTCTCTCCCACCTTTCTGGTTTTCTCAGGAAAAGCAGATCATCTCTGCTGTTTTTTTTTCCTCTGCTGTTGCTTCCTTTAGGATACTTTAAGTTTCATTTAACCCCTGAATGATGGCAAGAGGAACTGTAGCCATTACCAAGCTGTACTGTTATGAGTAGTTCCTTCTTACCAGCTCTGACTCCTTTTTCATGGCTCCAAAACAGTGATGATCCCATGGTCATCAACTAATACTCCTCCCACCAACCCTTCTGCAGTTGATTTTCCCAAATAGGTATGTATCAATAAACCACTAATAGTACTGGGATGAAAGAAGAGCTACTTCAGGTGAAACATTTTATTGATTATTCCCAGCTGAGGAACTGGAAATAAGTTGTCAGTTACTATATTGTTCTGGAAACTGTAAGGACCTTCGTATCTCACTGCTCTATCAACGAGTAAGACTCTGATGGCCTCCTAACAGCCTTGCAGTAGAACTTACCCTAAGTGGTTTTCAGCTAGAGCTCAGTAACTTTGTAAAAGGGATCAGATGGTCTGCTGTCTATGAGTTTGAAGGCGAGACCCAAAATGTCTTTTGCAGTCCTATGTTTGTAGCTGACCCTTGTTTTCCTCCGTGATTAGATTTCCATAAATAAAAAGCGGTTTCCATCTTGCAGCTCCTTCTCCTTTAGTCTTTGGATTACTTTGCAAAACACAGAATACAAATACAAGACACATCTCTCTTTTGGGCTTTCTTCTCCTTGCTTTCTTTGTGTGTGTGTGTTTTTTTTTTTTTGTTTGGGTTTTTTGTTGTTATTTGCCTTGTTTTTTCTATCAAAGAAAGGCCAGTCATAGGTTTATGGATTCATAGAATGGTTTAATTGGAAGGAACCTTAAAGATCATCTAGTTCCAGCTCCTCTGCCATGGGCAGGGATGCCTCCCATTAGCCCAGGTTGCTCAAGATTTCATCCAGCCTGGCCTTGAACACCCTCAAGGAGGGGGCATCCACAGCCTCCCTGGGCAACCTGTTCCAGTGCCTCCCCGCTCTCACTGTCAAGAATTTCTTCCTAATCTCCAGTTGCAATCTCCCCTCCTCAAGCATCAATCTATTCTCTCTCATCCTATCACTACAAGCTCTTGTAGTGATAGGGTACCTGCTGTTGAAAACAGGTAATCTTACTGTTGATTCCTTGTCTCTATTCATCTCCTTGGATGCATGGTTCAGTTCTAAACCACAGTTTTGAGAAGACAATGGTATTTCCAGATTTGAATCCTGATGAGAAGCAAAATGCACAGGGAGAAGGAATAAAATGCCTGGGAAATGAAGACTTATGGCAATGTAATGACCCACGAAGAAAGCAGTCCCACTGTATATTTCTCTACCATAATTTTGAAATCATAGCACAGACAGATGTTTTGTTACTTCAAGGATTGTCTCTCATGCAGTTCTCCTGCATTTCTGTGTAATAATAGGAAGCTCAATCTGCTGATTAAGCCCCAGCTCTTGAAAGTCTGTAGTTCAGGTCTGTTGTAGGAAAGAATAAAGAGGGCAGCATGCCAATTAAATCTCCCAGAAGACTAGACAACCACAGGTTTGCTTGATCAGAGCCTTGTTTCTTGTTTGGCAGGGTAATAAATAGCATGGAGAGATGTAATTTTCCTGTTCAAGTTCAAGTGCTAGAGTTTCACTTGGAAAGCCAATATTGGCTATTTTGTGTACTTAGGGAGGAAGAGCTCAGTCTCTGTAGCTTGGAGCAGAAGAGCCTGAGGGGTGATCTCATTGATGTTTATAAATATGTAGAGGGTGAGTGCCAAGAGGCTGGAGCCAGGCTCTGCTGGGTGATGCCCAATGACAGCACAAGGAGCAGTGGTGGAAGCTGAGGTACAGGAAGTTCCATGGAAACAAGAGGAAGAAATTTTTCCCTGTGAGGGTGAAAAAATCAGTGGGACAGGCTGCCCAGGGGGGTTGTGGAATCTCCTTCTCTGGAGATATTCAAAACCCACCTGGATGTGTTCCTGTGTGATGTGTTCTAGATGACCCTCCTCTGGCAGGGGGATTGGACTGGATGCTCTTGCAAGGTCCCTTCCAGCCCCTAACATTCTCTGATTCTGTGAAGAGAAAGAGCAAGAAAGACCCTTGTTGGAAGTGGCTTAACAGCTGACCTTTCCTTTCCAACAAAAATGAAAGGAAAAGGAGAATTCAAACCAGGACATATGATCTTTTCCTCAACTTCTTTTTTCCTTCAGCCGCTGAAATTAGATGCCATGCCTTATCTTTATCCATGTAGACATGGCTGCTCTTGTTGGTTTGGTAACAAAAGAGCAGAGGACAAACATCCTGCCTGATGCAAAATACTTAGGGGAGGAAACAGCTGCTGACTGAATGCTTTGAGCAATTCCAAATTGTCCTCATAGGTCCTAATTAAAAAAATAAAAATATTATAAAGTCATTTTTCTGAAGCTGTTGCTCTACACACTGCATCAGCAATTAAAAATAACCCCAAGCCCTATAGAAGTATTTGCAATATGTGTTTATTACCACCTTTATTATTTTTCATTCACCTTCTTTTTCCTTCTTAAGTATACATTAATATATCTACTAACACGTTCTTGCTCTTTCAAGAAGATTTCTGCTGAGCAGGCTGTTATTTCCCAGGATTAATCCTGGATACAGGAAATGCTACCACTCTCTGATCGTTTCTCTTGGGTGCAGATGTCACCCTTCCCTTAAGTTAATAATTTCATAAGGGGTGATATGGCTGATTTGCTCATAAAAATAAAGACACTCTGCTCCTCTCTGTTATTTATCGTTTGCTTTCACAAAGAGAGCACATTTTGATGTACAAATCCCTCCTCAAACAAACCTGATTCCTTGCTAATCCACGGTGTGTTTTGATCTTTGCTAGGTAATGAAGTCTTCATTTTAACGTGTTAGGGGAAAGAAAAAAAAAAAGGGAAATTCTCATGTATAATACAAACAACATTGTCTCTAAAACTGTGATACATCATCATACATGCAAAACCAAAGCCTTTAGGTAAGACAGCCTGGCAAGTTAGATGAACCACTTCAATTTTCCATCAATCAAATTATAGTTTATTGTTCGGCTGAACTACCTCGGGCAACACAAATCTAAAAACTGTCATTTTGGAAACATTACATTTTTTTTCCCTGTCACATTATAACCCAAGCTGTGGCCATAAAAAAAGAATGTCATACCATTACTGACTGTAATATTCCTTAATTTAAGAACAGCTAATTCATCTGCAGTGTATACAGGGTCCCTAGTACTGGGAGCTGATAGCAGTGTCAGTTACAGTAATCTTATCAAACTCCATTAGTGCGTTTATTATTTTCTGAAGAATGGAGATTTTGGAAGATTCAATTAAGAATCGAACGGTTATTTATAACAGCATTTTAATGCCTGCATTAGAAATAAGGTTTACATTTCAGGATCGTTCTTGGGTTTCAATTATTTGGTTTCTGTGAACGCTAAATTGTAGGGAATTGAATTATAAATTAGGCTTCCATGGCCAACACTTGATGAAGGATTCTGGTGTCCTTTGGCTATTTCTTTCCAGCAGCGAGTGTCAGTCCTGAGGGGGTCTCCTGATCCCCAGCACAGGCCTGGCTGTGTTCTGTCACCCCAAATGCACTCATGTCCCCTTTGACATTTGGGCAGGACAAATTCCTCTCCCACGGAAGGCCACCAATCTCACGCTTGCACATTTCACGTGTTCCATTTGCCACTTAGCCTCAATTTCTAAATTATAGCTTTAGGGTCTTCCTTTATTTATCTGCATTAAGCTGAAGCACATAAACCAGTTAATGGAAGGGTAAAGGATGAGGAGTGCAAACAGAAGAAGATATGTTTATTCCCTGGTTAAAATACAGAGAGTTGAGGGTATGGGAAACAAAAAATAAGGTCTTACTAATTATGTAAGTATATAGCTACTAATATAGCAATCTGTATCTATATCCATATCTATATCTACATTGATATCATCTATATTTGTATTGATATATCTATATCTGTATCATCTCTACATATCTATATGTGTATCATCTATATCTATACCATCTATATCCATCTGTGTCTGTATCATCTCTATCTCTATCTCTATTATCATCTCCATCTCCATCTCCATCTCCATCTCTATCCCTATCTCCATCTCTATCTCTATCTCTATCTCTCTAGCTCTAGTTCTCTCTCTCTCTCTCTCATCATTTCTCTATCATCTCTCTCTCTCTTTCTCTCTATCTCTATCTCTATCTCTATCTCTATCTCTATCTCTATCTCTATCTCTATCTCTATCTCTATCTCTATCTCTATCTCTATCTCTATCTCTATCTCTATCTCTATCATCTCTATCTCTCTCTAGCTCTCTCTCATCATTTCTCTATCATCTCTATCTCTATCTCTATCTCTATCTCTATCTCTATCTCTATCTCTATCTCTATCTCTATCTCTATCTCTATCTCTATCTCTATCTCTATCTCTATCTCTATCATCTCTGTCTCTATCTCTATCATCTCTATCTCTCTCTAGCTCTCTCTCATCATTTCTCTATCATCTCTATCTCTATCTCTATCTCTATCTCTATCTCTATCTCTATCTCTATCTCTATCTCTATCTCTATCTCTATCTCTATCTCTCTCTCTCTCATCATTTCTCTATCATCTATCTCTATCTCTATCTCTATCTCTATCTCTATCTCTATCTCTATCTCTATCTCTATCTCTATTTCTATCTCTATCTCTATCTCTATCTCTATCTCTATCTCTGTCTCTGTCTCTACCTCTCTCCTCTCCTCATCACTTAAAAATCCCCTCATGCTACCCTAGGAAATCATGAACTTAGTTAGCTGATACAACTCTTTGAATAATACCTGATGGAACTCAAAGCCAACTGCAATGTAAGACCATGGACTTCAGTGCCAAGATATATATCATGAGGACACCTGTCCCCCTTTAACTGACTACCTGCTAAAAGAAAAACCTGCTAACAGAACAGATTTACTGTGCAGTGAGGCAATGAATTTAAGAGGGCTCTGCTGAATAAAAAAAGCCCAACAGTTCCATTGGTTGAGCTGGATCGTGTTCTCAAACAAGTTCAGACACATTAACTGAGCTTTTATGCATCATTTGTTTTTGAGAAATCAGGAATTTTCAGGGCAACAATTACTTATGCACCACAGTCAGAAAATTCCTGTTGTTGATACTGACACAATCTATGCTAGGCAAAGAAATCCCAGCCAGGATTATTAGGCATGCTTTGAGTGCACATGCAAGGAGGTGAGGGGAATCAAGACTAGGAAGTGCCAAGAGCATAATTATGGGATTTACATTTCCACTTTTTTTTTTTTTTTTTTTTTTTTTTTTTTTTTTTTTTTTAAAGAACTGGTTATTCTCTGTGAGATACAAACTGACCTAAGGAATGTATTTCTGCTCTTGTGGTACTTAAAATCACAGATCAGATTTTGTTTTGGATTCAGTTACTTTGCTGTCAGCCTGGTAACCTACTAAAGGTATGAGTAAGACCATATCAGGTAAGGCAGGAATCAAATCTTTCCAGTCAGTTTTTCAAAGGGTCACATTAAGGCTCAGGAATTCATAGAATCAGGGAATGGCTCAGGTTGGAAGGGACTTTGGAGATCATCTACTCCAATCCCCCCGCCACAGGCAGGGATGTCTCTCAACTAGGCTTGACTGACCAAGGACTCATCCAACTTGGCCTTGAACACCCCCAGGGAGGAAGCATACACAGCCTCCTTAGGCAGCCTATTCCAGAGTCTCACCACCCTCATACTGAAGAACTTCTTCCTAAGCTCCAGTCTAACCCTGCTCTCCCTCAGCTTCAAACCATTCCCCCTTGTTCTGTCTCTAGACACCCTCAGGAAAAGTCCCTCTGCAGCCTTCCTGGAGGATCCCTTCACATATTGGAAGGCAGCTATAAGGTCCCCCTGGAGTCTTCTCCAGGCTGAACAGCCCCAGCTCACACAGCCTATCCTCACAGCAGAGGTCTTTGTGGCCTCCTCTGGCCTCACTCCAGCAGCTCTGTGTCCTTCTTATGCTGTGGACACCAGAACTGGAGGCAGGATTGGAGGTGAGGTCTCAGCAGAGCAGAGTCAAGGGGCAGAATCCCCTCTCCTGCCCTGCTGCCCACACTCCTCTGACTGCAGTCCAGCACACAGCTGCCTGCTGGGCTGCAGGAGGGCACTGCTGGCTCCTAAAGAGTTTCTCAGCACCCAGCACCCCAAAGTTGGCTATTCTCAACCCTCTCTGCACCCAGCCTGAATTTGTGCCTGGGAGTTTCCACCAGAGTTTTTGAGAAAACAGAAATACAGCACTAAATTTTCAGAGCCTCTTTTGAGGAAACAGAAACACAGCCCTGAATATTCAGAGCAATATTTCAGAGCAGGTGGTTTTAGCCACCTCATTCCTTACTTCACTGAAAAGTGTGGTACTGGTGAGTGTCTTCAGTGGCAGTTAGAAAAGACATCAGGCAACATTTGCTAATTAGCAATCTTACACCTTCCAGTGTGGTATGCTTGCTCTGTGGCATCTCTTTTTCTGTTTTATATTAGTTTGTTTCTCTCCTCCTGAGGGGAATTGTTTTTCTTTCAGCTGAAAGTGGTCCCCTAGGCACTTTCCTGAGTCAGATGTGAGTTTTTCCAGATCAAAAGGAAGGCTGAGGATAGGATGATCTTTGTTCACAGGGTACATAAGACAGAAGTAGGAAAAGGGTGTCAGAAAACTACTTAGAATGCAGTAATAAGACTGATCCCTCTAAGACACGGAACTGTGGGTTAAAGTTGCTTCCTCTCAAGTGCAAACATGGTTTTTGTGACTCATTTCTCTGACTCATGAATATATGTAGATTTTCACTGTGCCTATAAAAATTCCTGTTTTATCCTGTTTTGCCAGAAATTGGACTTCCCTCCTGTGATACTAGCTGCTGGCAGTGGAAGCTCCCAAACGTTTGGCGTATTCAATCCTGGCAATAAAATCCAAAGTGCATCCTACACAGGGTATAATTAACTTTAAATCTATGTTACAATTATGCTCAGGGTGTGACTTAGACAAAATAAAGCCCTTCTGAGTGAAGACTGATGTGTAATTCTAAATGCACCCTTCATATTTCTGTTGAGTTACTATAAATATTTAGGAATACTATAGATAGGACCAAACCAAACCATTTTAGATCCCTTAAATTCTGGATCTCAGTTTTACAATATGAGATGGAATCTTCTTTTTTTTTTTTTTAATTAGTATTATTTAATTTTATATTATGAGGTTATTTAGATTCTTGCATTCTTGCTTTTTCAAATATGTGTAAAACCTAGCCACATTGTTCCTAGATGTATTAATGATTATTTTTAATCTTAGTAAATGTGCACAGGTGGTGACAAACTCCCCAAGAACCAGCAATGGTCTCTGGCAGACAGCTGTGTGCTGGGCTGCATCCAAAGCAGGGAGAGCAGCAGCACAGGGAGGGGATTCTATCCCTCTGCTCTGCTCTGCTGAGACCCCACCTGCACCACCGCCTCCAGTTCTGGGGCCTCTAACATAAGAGGGACATGGAGCTGCTGTAGTGGGTTCAGAGGAGGCCACAAAGATAATCAGAGGGATGGAGAACTTCTCCTGTGGGGACAGGCTGGGACAGTTGGGGCTGTTCAGCCTGGAGGAAAGAAGGCTTCAGGGGAACTTTAGAGCAACCTTCCAGTACCTGAAAAGGGGCTACAAAAAATCTGGGGAGGGAGTTTTTATAAGGGCTTGGAGCAATAAGGTGAGAGGGAATGGATTGAAGCTTGAGGAGGGGAGATTGAGACTGGAGAGTAGAAAGAAATTCTTTGCAATGAGAGGGTGATGAGACACTGGAACAGGTTGCCCAGGGAGGCTGTACTTCCTTCAAACTAGAAGGGAGCACATCCATTTCAAGGTATCACAGGGGAGTCTTCTCAAAGGATCTGAAGTAGGTATGTGTAGAACCTGGTCCATTTCTAACCAGCAGAGAGCTTCTGTGTTAATCTGATCACTTTCAGAGATTCATAGAATGGTTTAGGTTGGAAGGGACCTTAAAGATCTTCCATTTCCAATGCCCTTGTCATGGGGAGGGACACCTCCCACCAGCCCAGGTTGCTTGAGGCCTCATCCAGCCTGGCCTTGAACACCTTCAGGATGTGCCCAGAGAGGTAGTGGAGTCACCATCTTTGTAGTCATTCAAACCCCAGCTGGATGCTGTCCTGTGCAATCTGCTCTAGGTGAACCTGCTCTGAGTGGGGAGTTGGACAGGCTGATGGACAGGGGTCCCTTCCAGTCCCTACCATTCTGTGATTCTGTGACCCAAGCTCTTCAGGTTGAAGTGCTATCCCAGCTCTGAGACCTTCACCATTAGCCTCACTTTTGTCGATTTCACACTCAGAAGCCTGATCTGATAGATAAACCTAGGTGTACAGTCTGTCTAGGTTTGGCATGGGCAGCACCAGGGCTCAGACATGGGCAGCGATTCAGTCACCCAGACTATAATATACTCAACTCAGAGCTCTCTCCAGGGTGAAATGCTTTCTTCTAAAACGTGTCTAACAAAAGATGCCTCAACATGGGACTTTGGCATCACCAGCAGACACACTACACTTAGATCCACCTCTCAGCTGCTGTCCTTTGCAGACTGCCTTCTAGAACACAGGGAATTTCTGCTTGGCAGTCCTTCATTAACTACCTTCTATCAGGAACAGAACAAGTAGTAGGAAACATGAATGTATCTACTGAAATGGACCCAAAATACAACTCAGGCTTCTTCACAGTAAAAATATTTTTTAGTAGTTACAGCACAGAAAAGAAAGTGAGCTAAAATTAAAACATGTGGGCATCCTTAGTAAGGACTCATGGGCAGGTTTCAGTTTTGATCCCATTATAATGGCATGATCTCATTACAGACTCTCCCATCAATTTATAAATACTAGGGGGGGGAAATCAATAGATAGCAATTTATTAAATTTTTCATTAGACAATGGGTTGGTGTAGGAGTATGGCTGAATCTCAGGTGTTCAAGCAACTTGTCCTGCTCTGAGATCCTGTTTCACCTTTGTCGTATTTTAAAATGATTTCAGAGGAGATCATGTGTGGAATCATAGAATCACAGAGTCATAGAATGGCTCAGGTTGGAAGGGGCTTTGGAGATCATCTACTCCAATCCCCCTGCCATGGGGGGCATCTCTCTTGGACTTAGACTTGGATGCCCAAGGCCTCATCTAACCTGGCCTTGAACATCTCCAGGGAGGATGCACCCACAGACTCCCTGGGCAGCCTATTCCAGACTCTCACCATCCTTATACTGAAGAACTTCTTCCTAAGCTCCAGTCTAACCCTGCTCTCCCTCAGCTTCAAACCATTCCCCCTTGTTCTGTCTCTAGACACCCTCAGGAAAAGTCCCTCTGCAGCCTTCCTGGAGGGATCCCTTCACATATTGGTAGGCAGCTCTAAGGCTCCCCCAGAGCCTTCTCTTCTCCAGGCTGAACACTCCCAGGTCCCTCAGCTTGTCCTCATAGCAGAGCTGCTCCAGGCAGTGAGTAAGGTTTTTACCAAGGTCGTTGTTTTTGATTACCCAAATCCTATTCATTCTCTACAGATGTATACCAAACAGAAATGAATCTGTTAATTCAGCCAGCAGCATTAAACACAAAAGAGAGAAAAAAAAGACAATATTATTCTATTGCACTGGTTGGATCATTAGATGGTCTTCAAAAATGTTGCAAACCTGAGTCCCAATTTATCTTTTAGAGAATCCAAGCCTGCAAACACTGCAGACACAAGTTAATCAAAGTGCTGCTCTCTCTTAGGCTGGGGAGCAGGGAAAAGGAAAGAGAGGAGAAGTATCTTTCCACCAGTGCATGCAAGATACTAGAAAGTGCTTTGATGCTGCATCTTTCCTCAGTAAAAATGTGCTCTTCAGTGGAGGATGGAGCTGCAGCTCCATATTTCTGTGCTTCTGAGCCTGTTAATCCTGCACAAATGATGAGTGTGGACTAGCACCAACGATGAAATCCTACAACTCCTGCCTTTGTTAAGGTGTGGAATCCTATTTTTAACCAGTGACATGAAAGGGAAATTGCTGTGGCATACCAAAGGATATAAAAACTAGAAGGCAGAAAATGAGTGGGAGACTTTGAAAAGATATTGTATTGTGGGGAAAATGACCCAAATGTTCCAGTTTTTATGAGGGTGCTTGCTCCCCTTTTGACCTTTTTCTTCCCAGATTTGTATTTGGAACTAGAAGGATCTATTTCTCCTTTTGGAAATCTCTTTCAGAAGGCCTGTGGACAACATGTGCTGGATCAAAAGTTTTAGAACTTTAAGGTCTTTCAAAGCTTTTTTTTTTTTTTTTTGATATTGCAATTCTTTTCATTACAACTCATTTTGAGGATGGTTGGGTGAACTGTTCAGGAAAAAAAAAAAGAAAAAGAAAAAAAGGGGTGAACCTGCCCAAAGTTCATTGATTAAAAAATCTGAACTAAACTGCAGCATGTATTTGTAATGGTATTTCTCTTTTACTGTTTCAGAAGCTCAGAAGCATGACTGATTTTTGGTGTGTGTCTGTCTTTGTATGGTTTCTTGCCTTGCACATAAAGACAATGTTTGGCTATGAGGTAATGAACCTGAAGCTGACACACACTTGTTGCATCCTGCTCACTAGGCAGAATGTGACCATCCCAAAACCACCAGAACTCTTGCTGGATATGGAATGGATTTTTGTTTTCATACAATTATAGAATCACAGAATGGCTTAGGTTGAAAGGGACCTTGGACATCACCTTCAATCCCCCTGCCATGGGCATGGATGTCTCTCAACTAGGCTTGACTGACCGAGGACTCATCCAGCCTGGCCTTGAACACCCCCGGGGACGAGGCATCCACAACCACTTTGGGCAATCCATTCCATAGTCTCACCATCCTCATACTGAAGAACTTCTCCCTCAGATCTAAACCTATCCTCCCTCAGCTTCAAAATATTCCCCCTTGTCCTGTCTCTAGACACCCTCAGGAAGAGTCCCTCTGCGTCTTTCCAGGAGGATCCCTTCACATATTGGAAGGCAGCTCGAAGGTCCCCCTGGAGTCTTCTCTTCTCCAGGCTGAACACCCCCAGCTCCCTCAGCCTGTCCTCATTGCAGAGGTGCTCCAGCCCTTGGATCATCCTTGTGGCCTCCTCTCGCCTCACTCCAAGAGCTCTGTGTCCTTTTTATAATGTTCTTATCTTATTCATAATTTTGTACCACTTTTGTCCACACTCTAGTTGTTCATATATAGAGAGATATATATCCAGCAAGTGGAGAGCCAAACCCATTAACTATCTTAGCACCTATTAGCTATGCTTTGAAACTCATGAAACTGTGATGTATATCATAGAATCATAAAACATTAGAGGCTAGAAGGGACCTCCAGAGATCATCCAGTCCAATCCCCCTGCCAAAGCAGGATCACCCAGGGGAGTCTGCACAGGAATGCATCCAGGTGGGTCTTGAAAGCCTCCAGAGAAGGAGGCTCCACAACCTCTCTGGGCAGCCTGCTCAAGGGCTCTGTCACCCTCACTGTGAAGAAGTTTCTCCTCGTGCTGAGGTGAAACCTTCCATGTTCAAGTTTGTATCCACTGTTCCTTGTCTTATTACTGCACACCACTGACAAGAGCTTGTCCCCCTCCACTTGACACCCACTTCTCAGACATTGATAGACGTGGATCAAATCCCCTCTCAACCTTCTCTTCTCCAGACTAAACAGCCCCAGGGCTCTCAGTCTCTATTCATATCAGAGATACTCAAGTCCCTTAATCATCATCAGAACATTTACAGCTATCACAGATTGCTCATTTGGAATCTTTTGTCCCTCTCTGTCTCTCAATGTATTTATATATACTCATGTGATATCAGCTTCACTGTCAAAGACACATATTAACTGAAGAGGACAGGGTCACACTCCATACCAATGAGATCAGTGTTAATCAGGACAGCCACTGAGGCAAGCAACAGAATCCAACAGCTGAGACAGAACAGTAAGGATGCAGGTAGTCAAATAAATAAATGAGTGTTGTAAGAGTCATATTAGGAAAAAAGTCTTTCCTGAAAGAGTAGAACAGGCTGCCCAGGGGGATGGTGGAGTCACCATTGCTGGAGGTGTTCAAGAAACATGTGTCCATGGCACTCAGGGTCATGGCTTAACAGCCATGGTGGTGTTGGGTTGATGGTTGGACTCAACGATCTTGCCAACCAAATCAATTCTATGATTCTGTGATTTTATGGTCAATTGTTCTTCATGTTCTCTGGTGGTAAGGAAAGATGTATTTGCATCAGAAAATATTACATTCAAGCATGCAGGAAAAATTTCATACTAAAAGTACAGTATTGCAAGAGGTTGCTCAGTGAGGTTGAGGAAGGCCCTGCAATGGCTACTGTCTGACAAATGTCTGTCAGTTACTCTCTGTGTGCAACTGATCCCTTACAAAGCAGGAGGATAGATCAGATGACCTCCTAAGGTCCTTTCCAGCAAAACATCTCTACAAAGTTCTGACTGAGAAGAGCCCAACACAAATATTTATCCCTTCCCCTCTCCCCCCACCCCTTCCTCACATAGTTGGTTACTTTATGACTCTGTGAAAGAGTAGTGAGCTGGAAGGAGCTGACAGCAAATGTTTTAATTTGGCAGTTTAAGGGAAAGGCATAAAAAAACCAAACAACAAAGCCAACCTATGAGCTCGTTTTGATGTCTGTTACTGGCAGAAAATACAAACAAAAAGCTGCCAAAATCTCTCTGAGACAAATTCAGCCAAGTAATATGAGACATATGACTGGGTCTGCAGCCAGTATCTGAACTCTTTATTTGTGCATTTCACCCTGAAAAGTCTATTTTCCTATCCATACACATGCACAGGCAGACTTGCACATATCTTTTCTCTGAGCAGTCAAACTGAAGCAAAATTTGACTTGAGTTTTGTTGTGCTGCTAGATAAAAATGGCAAAAAATTGTGGACAGCATCAGTTAGAGAAAGCCAGGATAAGGATAAGGATAAGGGCCATATCTGTTTATTAGGTGTGTTAAACTCCTCCCAGAATTAGCTGCAAGCATCTGTACTCGTGTAGAATCATCTGATAGCTGTTACTGTGGGATGGCATCATGCTCACCTCTGAAGTCAAGACCTGAACCAAGCCCTCACAGAAAAGCTGACAAAAAGCATCCCCTGTTTTGTCTTTCTGGTGGAAACAGTGAGTAGACAAAGGCTTGGCAGCTTCACATACGAGGTGATTTCAACCATCTTGTTTCCAGCTTTTCTGTAGTGGTGGCAGCCTGCATTCTCCAAAAGGGGAGGGCTGGGATTCCTCCTTGCCTCACCTGCAGCAAGCAGAGAAAAGCTTTAACCCAGCCAGGAGGAATAGCACCATAGGTGCTGCTTGGGAGTCTCTGCAGCAGACAGGTGGACTTGCAGCTCACTTGTGTGAAGCCAAGGGGGTTCTGACACCTGTGAGATAAGACTAGAGGGTGAAAGTGGTGTCACATTTGGTGAATCCCCAAACTTAAAACCAATGCATGAAAAAAATAAGAAAAGAAATCCAAACCACAGACATTTTAGTTCTCTCTCCCAGGTAAATCAATTCAACGTTGCCTAGAGAAGAGGTGCTGAAAAGTTACAGCTCTTTCAGGGCTCTGTTACTGAGAGCTGGTGGCATTTGTGGATGGTATTTACAGGTATCTACAGTAGCTTTTTTCCCTAAGGCTCTAAGGTGTCAGGAAGTCATCCAAGTTACTCAAAATATTAAAATAATACCTTTACCACTTGCACTTTTCTCTTCTTACCATCACCATAAGCAAAAGCAGGGGTAACCCAACTTTCTCCTGAGAATCCCACAGAACTATTTCCAACGTGCTTATTTTACCTGTAAAGTTCAATCACTTTTATTGCTTCCTCAGCTTCCCCTTTTAACATCCTTTTACCTGACTTGTTTGCAAAATTGTGACTTTATGAGCATACATTTAATTTGCCTTTGAATATCTTCCAGTTTTGTTTAATACTTTCCACCTTTTTTTTCCTTTTTTTTTTTTTTTTTATACAGTCATTTGTGCCAACAGTTGCTTTAAACTTTGAAAGTGGCTCCTTCTGAGTTCCAAGTATAACATCATTGGGTGTCTTAAGGTATTTGCCCTAAAAAAATGCAACTAAAGAAGAAGCAGCCTTCCTATTTGGACTATTGATCATTTTTAGGTCATCAATTAATTGCCCTTTCCTCTACAAGAGAGAGTACAATGGATGTAAACCACAGCAGTATCCAGTACGTTAGTGGTATACTGGATGTGAAGTGACACACTTAGGCTTTGGACAACTGTACACAAGCAGCTCTGAGATCTCCTCAGAATCACAGAACCTCAGAGGTTGGAAGGAACCTCCAGAGATCATCCAGTCCAAACCCCCTGCCAAGGCAGCACGGGAATGCATCCAGGTGGGTTTGGAAAGCCTCCAGAGAAGGAGACTCCACAACCTCTCTGGGCAGCCTGCTCCAGGGCTCTGCCACCCTCACTATAAAGAAGTTTCTCCTCATGTTGAGCTGAAATCTTCTATGTCCAAGTTTGTATCCACTGTTCCTTGGCTTATTCCTGTGCACCACCCAAAAGAGCCTGGCCCCCTCCACTTGACCCCCACCCCTCAGCTATTGATAGACATTGATCAGATCCCCTCTCAGCCTTCCATTCTCCAGACTAAACAGCCCCAGGGCTCTCAGTCTCTCTTCATAGGGGAGATGCTCAAGTCCCCTAAGCATCCTCGTGGCTCTCCCTTGGATTCTCTCCCTTTCTTCTGCAAGCTGTGCCAGGAACAATAAGAATGAAGTGTGCTGGATCTGTAGTCTTTTGGAGCAGCACTGGTGTGGGCGTAAGGCAAGAGGTTTTCAACAAATTCAGCACAAGTACTTTGCATACGAACGAACAATTTGTTCTTCAGAATGTTCTTTTCATCTTGTTTTGCTATGAAGCACAGCCACAGACAACTGTTGGTACAAATTTTGATTATTACCATAAAAACTTTGGCAGGGAAAACCTGTGAGAATGTACTGTGAGAGGATGTCTCCCCTTCCAGCTTTGTGGTTCAAAATTTAGGAGCAACTGATGAAGAATCCAAACCTGAGACTGTCAATGCTTTTACACACAACCTAGCACAGAACAGCAGGGTTTGTAAGATCTCATGCTGCACACTCTTACTCATATTACCAGTGGAGTGCTTGAAGGAACTGGCATTGTTTAGCCTGGAGAAAAGGAGCCTGAGGGGAGACCTCATTGCTCTCTACAAGTGTCTGGAAGAAGGCTGGAGCCAGGTGGTGGTCAGCCTCTTCTCCCTAGGAACAGGTGATAGAAGGAGAGGAAGTGGCCTCAGGTTGCACCAGAGGAGGTTTAGGTTGGATATTAGAGAATCATGGAATCACAGAATGGTAGGGGTTGGATGCGACCTCTGGAGATCATCCAAGCACTCTGCCAGAACAGCTACAGCAGGTTGCACAGGATGGCATCCGGGCAGATTTTGAATGACTCCAGAGATGGAGACTCCATCACCTCTATGGGCAGCCTGGTCCAGTGCTCTACCACCCTCCAAGTAAAGAAAATCCTCCTCATGTTTAGATGGAACTTCCTGTGTTCAAGTTTGTGTCCATTACCCCTTGTCCTGTCACCAGGCACCACTGAAAAAGGACTGGTCCCATCCTCCTGACCCCTACCCTGTAAGTATTGACCAGCATTGATGAGATCTGCTCAGTTTACTTTTTTCTAGACTAAAAAGCCCCAAGTCCTTCAGTCTTTTTTTCATAAGAGAGGTGTTCTTGTCCCTTAATGATCTTCATAACCCTTTGCTGTACCCTCTCAAACCGTTGCCTGTCCTTGAACTGGGGAGCCCAGAACTGGACACAGTACTCCAGATTAACAGAAACTTCTTCACTGAAAGGATTCTCAACCACTGGCACAGGCTGCCCAGGGAGGTGGTTGAATCCCCAGCCCTGGAGGTGTTTCAGAGAGGCAGAGATGTGCTGCTGAGGGCCATGGCTTAGCCCCAGCCTTGGTAGAGTTAGAGAATGGTTGGACTGGATGACCTTGAAGGTCTTTTCCAACCAAAACAATTCCATGATTCTATGATAGTACTGTATATTATGTGGTAGAGCTTGCAGACTCAAACCTCTGGTAAGCTCCACTATGTATGTAGCCTTATATCTACATACAAAACAGAGTCTTTACTTTTATGATGAGTCTTCAATATATGACTGGAAATTTCAGATATTTTGGAAATCAGCAACACCCTCACAGAGGAAATGCTTTCACCACCCCTGATTCTACACTTCTGCACTACCAGGTCCATATTTGGTTTTCTTCAGATATGGAGATATCATGAGCAGAACATTCAGCACAGCACTTACATCAGCTTGCTACTCTTATAGGGGGGTCCACTGCAGGAAGAGAAATCATCCAGCAAAAAGCAGCTGCTACAAACATGAGGGACCTTACACCAGAGAAGTGCTTTGCATCCCATGGCTGGTGCATTTCCAGTCGTATAGCAAGAACTTGAAAGCAAGATTTACTCTGTTGTCAAGCCATGCCTGAGGGTTTTAAACACCTTGATTAGAAAATTCACACAGCCACATGATAGGATCTGTTGAATGCACTGAAGGGTCAATATTTCATGCAAGGATTTGCAAGCTTTCAGTTGAAATCCACTAAGATTTTTGTTGTGGTTTTGTTGTTGTTATTATTTGTTTGTTTGTTTGTTTTCCCTGGGGAAAGTGGGCCCAGTCAAGATGGGTTTCTGAAGGGCAAATCTTGTTTGACCAATGTGATCTCCTTCTCTGACTAGGTGACCCACCTGCTGGATGGGGGAAAGGATGTTGATGTTACTACCTGGGCTTTAGTAAAGCCTTCAACACCATTTCCCACAGCATCCTTCTAGAGAAACTGGCCTGAAACTGTGCCAGGGGAGGGTTAGGTTGGAGATGAGGAAAAATTTCTTTGCTGCAAGAGCAGTCAGGCATTGGAACAGGCTGCCAAGAGAGGTGGTGGAGTCCCCATCCCTGAAGGTGTACAAGAAACTTGTGGCCACGGCACCTGGGGGCATGGTTTGATGGCCATGGTGGTATTGGTTTGCAAGCTGGACTGAATAATCTTAAGAGGGCTTTATCAACCCAAACAATTCTATGATTGTATTTTTTTGCCTTAAATTCCAACAGGTCTTTGGCTACCAATACCACAGCAACTCTGTGCCACACATAGTTCAGCTGTTTCTAAGAAAGCAACAATGCAGTGGATCATACTAAACTTTTCCTAGCATGCCTGGAATAAGAATATGAAAAGCTTTATCTTCAAGAGGTACTTTTAGTGAAATAAGAATTATAAATAAGGACACATCTCTGTTTTGTATGAAGTAAATTGAATCTAGGAGCTGTAGTCAGATATTTTCACCCCTTCACGAATGCCATATTTCTGCTTCAAGATAAAAGTGGATCTCAGGAAAGGGTATTCAAGTAGGGAAAATAATTTGATGATTCAGTCAGGTCCAGATTAAAAAAAAGGGTTGTTTCTAATGGGAAAATGCATGCTGGTTGTCAGGACTGACTCTTGTCCAGCACTCAATATTCCTTCAACCCTGATTACTCTGAGATGCTCTCAGATTCCTACTGAGGTAGCAGAGAGATGCTGCTAAAATCATTAACATCTAGGAAAAACAATTCCCTGCAGATGTTGCTTCTGTGCTCTTTTTCATTTTATTATTTTAAATTTTCTTTTTATTTATTTAGTTATCTATCTATTTATCTATTTATTTATTTTACTTTGTGAGACATTTAGCTGAAGTATCAGGCCTGTAACTGAGTCACCCCCTTTTATTGTTCCCACCCACAAAGTATTTTTTATGAGCCCAAATCCATCACACTGGACAATAATGGGAAATGTGACTGCTATCAAGAGGAAGGGTATCAAATATTTTGCCCCCCTGCCTGTATTTGATTTTCTCCCTCCATTTTTCTTCATTTAAAATGCAAAATATGCTGCATATTTTGGGCAACAATTTGTTTGAGATACAACATAAAAATGAATACTTACTGACCTTTGGCTTTATCACAGTCCAGTTCCTTCAGCCACACTTCACCAGCCCTTCACCAGCTTTGTTGCCCTTCCCTGGACACACTCTAGCACCTCAGTGTCCTTCTTGGAGCGAGGGCCCCAAACCTGAACCCAGTATTTGAGGTGCTGAGTGCAGGGGCAAGCCATAGGGCTGAGACTGAGCAGTCTTGCTCTGTATGACAAATCTAGAGAGTGGAGAGGCATCACCAAATAAAAACCAAATACACCTTCAGTGATCAAGCCTTAAACTAAATCAAGTTGTAAATAAGAAGCCAATATAGAGTCCTGCAGCTGGGAAGGAAGAATAAACTGCAGCAGGACAGGTTGGGAGGGGATCTGCTGGAGACCAGCCCTGGGGAGAAGGACCTGGGAGTGCTGGTGGACACCAAGTTCTGCATGGGACAGCAATGTGCCCTGGTGGCCAAGAAGGCCAATGGGAGCCTGAGGGGCATTGAGAGGAGTGTGTCCAGCAGAGCCAAGGAGGTTCTCCTCTCCATCTACTCTGCCCTACTGAGGCCCCACCTGGAATATTGCATCCAGTTCTTGGCTCCCCAGTTCAAGAGGGACAGGGATCTGCTGAAGAGAATCCATGGGAGGGTTACAAGGATGCTGAAGGGACTGGAGCACTGCCTGATGAGGAGAGGCTGAGACACTTGGGGCTGTGTAGTCAGGAGAGGAGAAGACTGAGAGGGGATCTGATCAATGTCTATAAATATCTGGGCTGAGGGTCAGGAAGGAAGGGGAAGGGACAGCCTCTGCTCAGTTGTGCCCTGTGATAGGACAAGGGGCAATGGATGGAAACTGCAGCACAGGAGGTTCCACCTCAACATGAGGCAAAATTTCTTTACTGTTTGGGTCACAGAGCACTGGAACAGGCTACCCAGATAGACTGTGGAGTCTCCTTCTGTGGAGACTTTCCATCCCTGTCTGGATGTGTTCCTGTATGACCTGTGTTGGATTCTACAGTCCTGCTCTTTCAGGAAGGTTGGAAGATCTCCAGAGGTCCCTTCCAACCCCTAACATCCTGGGATCCTGTGATAGGTTTTAAAAAGTCAAAAGTTACAGTCTAACTGCCTAATAAGCTGCATGGCTAGCCAAGAATACCACTGAAAGAAAAAAAAAAGTTAAAAAAAAGGAAAAAAGTAAAAAAAAAAAGTCACACTTCAAAGGATCAGGAGGGTGTCTTCAACAAGTCAGAAACTGGGTTTTGACCTTTCTGATTCATGTAAGCTTTCAGGATTCCCACCTGTGGTTTCTTTTTAAAAATGATTTGATGATAAAAAGATGATATTTTTTTTCTTCTTTTGAATGGAAGAAACTCCTCCCTTTTTGCATTGGCTAGAGCATTGCTCAAGTCCAGAATGGCCCTTCCAGGGGCAGGAGCAAGAACTCTACTACATTTCTCTGTGTTATATTTCCTCCCATGTTAACAACCAAGGTAATAGAAACCTTCAAAATGATGGTGCATAAATACAGAGTTACTGTGAAATGTGCATTCACATTGGGGGGAGGAAGGGTATGTCAGCGGGGATTTTTTTTTCTTGTATTAGATAAATTCAGCACGAATGATGGTTTGGTTTTTAAAGAATTAAGATATGCCATCTGAAATCCACTACTGACTGAAGGTTGTCTCTTCCAGAGGGAAGTTGGAGACCCTTATCACGGCTGGGACAGAGACTTGAGTTTAGAAAGTGCTGTCCCTCACTGTGAAATGGGCACTCCCAATCAGAAAAAAACAAAGCCCAAATATCATAGAATCATGGAATCACAGAATCACTGAATGCTGTGGGTTGAAAGGAAGTTTTAAAGGCCATCTAGTCCAACCTCCCTGCAGTAAGCAGAGACATAAGAAGCTATAAAGCTGGATAAGTGGCTCAGAGCCTTATTCAATTGTTCTTGAATATTCCCAGCGATGAGGCTTCTACTACTTCCAGCTCCAGCTCCAGGTGCACCTTGGCCTTCCTAACCCCATCCCTACACAACCAGGCAACATCCCTACTCTCTTTCCAGGATACCTGTCCCTACTTCCACATCTTGTGCATTTACTTTTTAGCAAGTCTCTTGCCTTCCTTGCTTACTTTCTTACACCTGGGGATGGAGAGGTCTTGTGCTCTATGGAAACCATGCCTAAAGATCTGCCAGCTCTGTTCTTGTCCCTGAGAGCAGTTTCCCAGAGAGTCTTGTTGACCAGCTCCTTGAAGAGTTTGCTTTCCTAAAATTCAGGGTCTTGACTTTACTCTTTGATTGTTCCATATCCCTCAGGACTGTGAACTCCACCAGTTCATGGTCACTACATCTCCAGTCCTGACATCACTGATTAGCTCACTTGCTTTGGTGACCAATAGGTCCAGTATTGCATTCTCCCTGCTAGGGTTGCCTACTACCTGTCTGCTGTCTGTCTGGCCTCCAAATGTTTGCTTTAGCTTAAAAAAGCAGTGTAGTTTTCCTTTAATGTCAATGCCAACGAAAGCGTAACTCTAGAATTACCACCTCTGTGCTGCATTTTGAATTATACTGAGCCTTCTAGAAATAACAAAGAGCAAAACTGATATGGTGCTGAGCTCAGAGGATCTCAACATATTTAAAATGCTTAAATGTGATATTAAGGGACAGGATTTAGACCCAGACCTGGTAGAGTTAGATAATGGTTGGAGTCTGAAATGATCTTAAAGGTTTTTCCCAACCTAAATGATTCTGGGATCCTATGAAAATGATCAGCAAATCACAAGGGTAAACAGCTGGAGGTGTCCTGGTGCAGAATGCACTTAAAACATATGTTGGGAAGAAAATACAAGCAATCAGGAACACCAGAACTTGGATTCATTTGGGGAAAAAAGAAATGACCAAAAGATTGGAATCCATAACAGAAAAAAACAGTGGAAAACTTTTTAACCCCTCCCCTCAGATGCTAGATATTTTTTTTTTCTACAGTCCTCCTTTTTTATTGAGAAGAAGATAATCTTCTCCCTCAGCTCATGATCTCCCTGTAGATAATCAAGAAGATTGCAACTTTCTGTTTCTAACCTTGATCCTGGTGAGAAAATCTGCCACACTTCCAGCAGGTCATCCAGATAGAGCTAATTATTATGTATGAGAAGGAGCACTCTGGAAATAGCATGGCTGAGAAATGGGAAAGAGTTTCGATGATAGGAGCTCAAAGATCATACACAGAAAGTGTCAAACAAAGTGCTGAGACGATTTTAAGAAGCTGTGAAAACAGAACCAAAACCCAGCTGTTATTCTAGAATGCACTTTGTCCTTTGCTTCTAAAATAACTCTGGTGCTTGAACAGTGTAAATAACATTTCCCTGTCCTCTAAAGCTCTAGGTGAAATTCTGTTTTGTTAATCTTTTCCTAGAAGAGTGCTGCCTCCTTCTACCTGTTGTCTCTGAGCAGATGGCACAACCACACCTGCACAGGTCTGCCCTTCTTCACTTTTCCCTTTCCCCCCCCAAGAGCAGATTTCTGACCAACAGCGTCACCATATCCTACCTCTCTATTTTTTTGCTATTCTGGGCTTGCTAATTGTCAAGAAGATTCTGAGAGATGCCATTGGGATACCATTTCATGCCCACGTGGATGGAAATCCAAGATTCACCAGGGACATTCCAGGATTTTCAGGGGGCTATTTTCTGGCTGATTGGGACACAAATGCAAGGGTCAAGCAAGGGCAAGCTAAGGGGAATTTGAGAATAGAATCACAGTCATAGAATCACAGAATCATTCAGGTTGGAAAAGTCCCCTGGAGATCATCAAGTCCAAGCACTGACCTTACTCTACAAAGTTCACCCCTAAAACATATCCCCAAGCACCACATCTAAACAACCTCTAAACACATCCAGGGAGGGTGACTCAACCACCTCCCTGGGCAGCCTGTTCCAATGTTGACCACTCTTGCTGTGAGAAAATACATGATGAGGAAAACAAATTCCATACCTGGACCCTTTTTAACCTCTCTCTTTTGAACATTTTATTTCTGTTTTATAAGGAGGGGTACAATAGTTTAAAAAGTGAAGAGTATTTTTGAGGAGGTCTTCTTTGTTCCCATAGAGAATTCATTACTCAAAAAGCAATTTTATCAAAAAGAAAAATACTTCTCTAAATTGCAGTGATAAAATACTCATAATAGGAATAGCATTGTAGGATTCTGATTGATAGGATAAGTATTAACAGGAAAATGCTTAAAAGTAGGATGAGCAAACTTCACAGATTCACAGATTGCATTGTGTTGGAAATGACCCTCAAAGGTCATCTTGTCCAGCCCCCCTGCAGTGAGTACGGACACCTCCAAGTAGAGCAGGCTGCCCAGGGACACATTGAGTCTTCAAACTGAACATGGCTCCAGAAACAGGTCTCAGAATGTTTCAGGTATTTTAAATGCCACCTTCTATTCACTCTTTATAACTGTGGCATAGTATAGGATCACAGAATCATTCTGGTTGCAAATGACCTTTAAGATCATCGAGTCCAACCCCTGCAGCAGTATAACCAAAGCAGTGTAGCACAAGTAACTTCAGTGTATGGTGAATAAGAGCAAACACAACTCCCAGTGGAGCCCACAGAAAAACTCCCAAGAGCAGAAGCAGGCAGTCCTAAATTAGTAATAGCTGATGTGTCATTAGATTTATCTTCTGCAGCCTAGGACCACTTCCACATGGCATGATTCATTGCAGGTTCCAACATAAATTATGGAGCTGGGAGAAACCAATAGTTACACAGTGCAAGCTGCAAGGGCTTGAATTTGTGTTCTGCTTCTCCTTCTTTTCTTTTAACTAAGGATGCTGGCTTAGCAGTAAAAATACTGTCTGACTTCCCATCTCCTTGCAAGTTTCATCAGCATCCAGTATTCCCTCCTCCAGTTCACACAAACGTCCCCCTGCCTCTTACCTCCCTACTGTAATAACCTAAACCTCAGAAATTAGGTTCTCCTTTCCCCAGTCTTCTCCTGTGTTGGGTTTGGCTGCCCAAGTGTTGGGTTCAGCCTTAGAGCTGGCCAGGCTCAGAGCAAAGAGCTTTGCATGTTGCTGGCTGTATGACTCATGGTGACAAGAAGGAAACACTGATTGATGTCTCTGACCTTGCATCAAAACCTGTCCTCGTTAAGCAAAATCCCTAACGAAATGCAAAGCACAATTAATGACCACAGAGTTTTGCCAAGAGCAGTAAGCACCAAAGGAAATGAGACAGTGTTCATTATGCAAACAGCCTCCTGTGCTGCAAAGCTCTCCTATTGTCTGCAACTAGGCATTTCTGGCCTTATTTATGTTGGGATACTGCAGACATCTGGAGCCTGGTTATGCTGGATGCTGCACAAGCACAACGTGGAGGACTGCAGAGTAATTTGGTACGTGATGCAAGAAGTAACAAAGCACAGAAAGGGATGTCAGGTGTGAAGGAATTTTGTGCCTATCCAGTTTATTCATCCTCTAGCAATAGCTATAGGCATTGCCACTTTGCCTTTAGGAATTGAAGGAATGCTTGAAACTGAAAATAGGTAGCTGGATCCTGGCAATTAAATTAGAAGCTTTGCCACGTGAAAGCCCTTGGTATGAAAAGCATATTTATTTTATTAAGGAAAACATGAACTTGATCCGGGACTGCGAAAATAGGGCAAAAAACACATCTCAGTTAATTACAATTTCCGAGCATAGTCTTGAGCAAAAGTACAAAAATCTTGCACAAAACCCTTCCAATATTAGTTGGAAGTTACTGCTGCATGCACAAATAGAGATTGCAGATCATAGAGTCACTGAATGGTTTGGATCTGAAAGCACCTTAAGGATCATCTTCTTCTAACCTCCTTGCCATTTGCAGGTACACTTCCTACTACACCAGCTTGGCTTTAAACACTTTCAGGCTTGAAGCTTTCACAGCTTCTCTGAGCAACCTGTTCCAATGCCTTACCACACTCATAAGGAAGAATATCTTCCTAATGCCTCATCTAAATGGAGCTTCTCCCAGTTTGAAGCCATCATCCGTCATCATGTCACTTCATGTCTTTGTCAAAAGTCCCTCTTCAGCTCTCCTGTAGCCTCCTCCACATAAAGGAAGGTTGCTCTAAGGACTCCCTGGAGCTGCCTTTTCTCCAGTTTGAACAGTCCCAGCTCTTTCAGCCTGTCTTCACAGCAGAGGTGCTCCAACCCTCTGATCATTTTTGCAACCACCTCTGGACCTGCTGTAACAGTTCATATCCTTCTTGTGTCCAGAACACAAGAATTCAGGTGGGAGCTCAGCAGAGTGGAGTAGAGGGGCAGAATCCCCTCCCTTTACTTTCTGTCCACACTGCTGAGGATGCAGCCCAGGACAGGGTTTGTTTCTGGACTGCAAGTGCATATTGCTGCTTATCATCATCCAGCTTGGATTTGTGCATTGGATTGCCCTGACTCAGGTGCAGGACCTTGCTTCTGGCATTGTTGCTCTTCCTGAGGTTGGCACTGGCCCACAGATACAGTGTGTTAAAACACATATCACTGAAGGAACTATAAAGCAGGAAGGCTGAAATTTCACACTGGAAAGAAAGATTTAACATTCCCAGTTTCAATTTGTTGTCTTTCTCCTCCCTGGTTTGTATATCTATGTATTGGCTTCTTTCAAAAATCCTTTCTCTCTTCTTCGTATCTAGGAAACCAAAAATGCAGAGGGGGAATGCTTTATTGTCTGGATAACAGAGAGAGTTCAATTGCCTGAGTCCAAACTCCAGTCCAGTTCCTGGATGAAATCCACACCAGAGACAGAAACAGACAACCAAGCTTCCAGTAAGAAAAACAACTTTTGAGTGACACTCATCTGGACAGCAGGTTACAGGAAAAGATTTTTGATAGGAAGAATAGTTATAAAAAATATTATATTAAAATAATATTATGGTATTAAAGTCTCTGGGCCAGCAGAACTGACTCTCACTCCATACAGAATTGTTAGGGTTGGAAGGGACCTCAAAGACCATTTAGTTCCAACTCCCCTGCCAGGGGCAGGGACACCTCACACTAGAATACGGTGAGCTCTGTGTTGCAGGAATCTGAAAACTTTAGCAATACAATGAGGTGGACTGAAATGGTTTACAGGCCTGGAGCTTTTCTCCTAAAGCAGCTGTGTGCTGTTCCTGGGCTGGCTGTGCTACACTGTGTCCCGTGGTGGTTAGTGCCCATCACACCTTCCATTTTTGGCATGACCTCCACTGGAGTGCTGTACTCAACATCACCATACACATAAAAGGTCAGAGTTCCTCTCAGGAGATACTAGCTTCACACCTTCCTTCATGCCAGGTGTTCTTCTCTTTTTGCCAGTGAATATGATGAATGCATTTGAACTTGAAGTTCTTTTCATTCACAGAATCATAGAGTCATAGAGTTGTTTTGGCTGGAAAAGACCTCTTCAGAGCACTGAGCTCAGGCACCAGCCCACCACCACCATGGCCACTAAACCATGGCCCCAAGTGCCATGGCCACACATTTCTGGAACACCTCCAGGGATGAGGCTTCTACCACCTCCCTGGGCAGCCTGTTCTAATCCCTGACCACTCTCACAGCAAAGAAATTTTTCTTAATATCCAACCTAACCCTCCCCTGGCACAATTTCAGGCCATTTCCTCTCATGCTGTCATTTATTACTAGGGAGAAGAGACTGATACCCACTTCACTACAACCTTCTTTCAGGGAGCTGTATTCTATAGTTATAGGCTGCAAGAACCTGGAAAATTTTGTCCTATGGAGCAATAAAACCCCAGCAAGACTTACTTTTCCAAAGAACTCTGCTTAGTGAATGACTGTTGCAAATGCATATCCAGCAAAACTGTAACACATAATGAATCTGTTATTCTCCATGGGTTTGTATCTTAAATCTCAGGGATTTTTTTTTTTTTTTTTTTTTTTTAGTATATAAAGTCAGTGAGGTCTTGTTTTGATTTTCCCTTCTCAGAAAAGGGCCACATTGTTAGCTGGTTCAGGGTACATTTCCAAAACAACTCATGTCAGGTACTTTCACTAACCCAGACAACCAAAATTAATATCAATTCATCCAAGCGATGTGTGTAAGGAAGCAGAGTGGGGAAACATCTCTTGAAAGTTCTACTTTCCATTCTATATTCAGCACCATTTTGGTGCCCAGAACACTCTTTCAGAGGAAGGAGACATTATATTCCATGTCCCCCATGTTAAAAGTTCTAAACCTTCTCTAAAAGGTGTAGCCTTTGCCTTGCTGCTTCTTTTCCAAGGGATGAAGATAAATGACCAGCCACAGGTGACATTTTGAAGTTCCATCCCTCAAATTGTTTAGGAAGGACTGGAAGAAAAGCCAGGACTTTTCTCTAGAATCTCTCTAGTATAGAAGCCTGTTACAAACAGTTCTGAAAACACACACTACAGAATCAAAGAATCACAGAATCACAGAACCATAGAACCACAGACCCACAGAATCACAGAAGCAAAGAAGCATAGAACCACAAATAATGGAATCACAGAATCAAGGAATCATAGAAATACAGAATCAGAGAACCACAGAACCATAGAATCAAAGAATCATAGAACCACAGAATCATAGGAACATAGTAAATATAGAATCATAGAACCACAGAATCATGGAATCATTTAGGTTGCAAAAGGCCTTGAAGATCTTTAAGTCCAACGACACCATGGAGTGTACTGACTCTTTGCTCAGTTTAAGTGTATGATAGGGAAGGTCTGTAACACAAAAAGAAGGCACTGGAAGCATTTCTTGCATGCCTGATCCTTTCCTGAGTCTTCTCATTCAATGTTGCTCTCAAGTTCTCTGCAGATGACTTTGTTGCAGTCTGAAGACAACTACTTTAACATCTATGGGCAGCAAATGTGAGTCTTGGAGTATTTTTAGCAAGAGTACTTTTTCACTGTTTCTGAAATACTGTAATCCATGTTACAGATAACTGAAAGTTTCCAAAATTAATGCAAAAATTACTTCCAACAGCCCAAAGTCAAAAAAGCTAAGGCAAACCTCCTGCTTTTGTGATGAATCATTCTGAAAAAGGCTGTCTAGAGGCAGAAGGGAGGAATGCCTAGGGACACATATAGATGGGATCACCTCTTCTTCAGCAAATGTCAAGGAAGGGAAACATTCACCATCCAACCCTGGAAGAGTAGGGCCAACTCTGCTCTCACACACCCTACTGTAAAGCTGGAGACAGGCCAAGCAGACCAGAGTGGAGAGCCCTTGCTGGTAGGCATATCAAGGCCCAGGTCTTTGCTGGAAACATTCATACACTAAGGCCATCACAAACACGACAAGGTGTCACATCAGGCAGGAGGTGGCTTTGGTGCTATTTCCCTGTTTGTGCCTTGGGACTCTACTTGCAGTGCAATGAGCCCTCCAGCTGATGCGAGCTGATGCAGAAGATCTGTTTGCTTCTGCAAAGGCATTTATCTCTTTGCTCAAAGAATTCTTTCACATGGTCTCTAGACAAGGGAGTTAACACTTCAGTCACACGTCACACTGCATCTTCAGCTGAAATGCTTATTGCTGGTGCATGCCTGCTTCGTTTTGCATGAAATGACATCATGCACTGAAAGAGAAAGAGGGCCAGGGTGCTTCTGAGGAATGAAGTGGTCATGAGGCTTCACCTGCCACTACAGGTATGCACACACACACACACATGTACACACACACAGGTACAGACACACACACACGCCCCGCTCACACGCGCGCTCAGAAGCCAGGAGAAACCACTCAGCAATTGCCAGAGTCACAATTTGCCATGAAAGCCACTACTTAATATTCCGCTTGATCTGCCAAGTTTATAGCCTGGCAAATCTGAATACAAATGTCGATGCAAATGAGGATTCATTATTCTTACATCGTCTTTGTGTTGAAGCTTAATGTAACTTGGTTCCTGTGGTTGCTCAGGGAATGTAGATTGTAAGACAGGAGGGGGAAAAGAAAAAGAGGGTGAAAAACAGAGAAGCAAATAGAGAAAAGTAACAGAAATGGAAATTAATGGCAGAGAAACCCCCATGCTAAGGATTCAGACTGGCAAAACATCAAAGTAATGCATTACATTCTCCTCCTGTTTTCTCATCTAAGGTACATTTGCTTACCATTATCAGCAGAGAAGGAGTTAACTAAGCAAGACCATTCTCCACAGAGTCAAAACATAACAATCTTCCTTTTCCTGATTATACAATATTGTGCCCATTGTAAAGCCAGTGCCCCATCTATCTGAAAATTTCAACATTCTTTGGTAATTACAGAGCTCGTCGGCCGGTAGAACCTGTGCATTTAGATCTGTAAGGAGATTGCAAATGAATCAAAACCCACCCCACCAGTTCTGCTTCTTTCATTATGAATTACTGCTGAATAATTCAGAAACACGTTAAGAAAACTACAGTAGGATTAATAAACTACGCAGGGCAAATCACAACACTTTAAGGCATACATTTATTGTCCCATT
The DNA here is from genome assembly GCF_027791375.1 of Indicator indicator. NCBI lineage: Eukaryota > Metazoa > Chordata > Aves > Piciformes > Indicatoridae > Indicator > Indicator indicator. The sequence goes on from NC_072021.1 coordinate 2,380,600, forward strand.
TATAACCCACTGCAAGCCAGGGTGGGGAAAAAGCACCCAAAAAAAAAAAAAATTAGAGAAAACACAAAATGCTGCAAGATTCTAATTAGATCCTGGGTGCCACAGTACATTGTTCTGACGAATCTTTTGTACGGCTGGCTTATGCTCAGAGATAAATACCTTCTCGGCAAGGAAAAAACCTACTGTAGGCTTGACTTTTAGGGGAGCTGCAAGGCTCAGCACACGCGATGATCCCAAAGTCAATGCTGCAAGGCTTGCTTCTTCATCCATAAATAAAGCACATTTGCATCCCTTCAGTCAAATTAGCTCCACAGAAAAAGGTGGTTGTAATTAGCTCCTCTGTTCAGGTTCGCAGGGAAAACTCAAGCGTGCCTGCCGTCTTGATTAAATCCACCATCGTCTTCCAGTAGCCAGTGCTAATTCTTCCAAGGAAATATTCAGTTGAGGTGTGATTTTATTCTGCACTGCTGTTACTTGTCTAATTTACGCCAAGTCCCTGCAGTGCTTTCCTTAAGCCATCCTCTTTGTCTTGCCTTTGAAATTTACCAAATCTTACAAGAAATCAATACTTAATTGATTATTCACTTTTCTGCAGCTTCAAACAGCAAGCACGCATAAGATCCTGGAGTAGTCACCCGATTTCCAATGCAGGAGGTTGCTTGGTGGCAGGGATCTGCAAGTATCCAACAGCAGGCATTCCACAGAGCTGTGCAGTGGCGTACAGTGCCATCATCCAATAAAGAAAACGAAGATACTATAACGAAGCAGGAAAAGTTCCCATGCGAGACAGATCCATATCAATGCTTGCAATAAAAAGCGGAGGCTCTGGCTTTTGGAGAGAAGAGCACCATCCCCTTTGCAGCTATCCCTCTGGGCTTTTTTGTTGTTGTTGCTGTTGTTGTGGTGGTTTTTGCTTAGCCTTTTCTTCCCATGGCACCAAAGTGGAATATCCAAAGTGCCACCGAACTCCACACCGGAACGGGGTTGAGGCTGGTGCCGTACCTCTGCCATGGAATAAGGATGGGAAGCACGTAACATTACAAAATGTAGGACAAATTCAGGAGAGAGAGAGAGAGGGGGAGAGCAAGAGACAGATGGCGGATCTGGCGAGGAGCCAAAGCCAGTGAAATGAATTACACTGCTGAATAACTGTACACCATTGATTCTACCACTTGTTGCTGCATGGCACAAAAAGAAGGGCCCTGACGTTGGCGAGGAACCTCCCGGCATGGCACGCGTGCCGCGGGCGACTTTTCGCACCTCGCTTACCACCCTGGCGCTGGCCGTCGCGTGAGTGCGTGGGAGTGGGAGTGAGGTGTGGGTTCATCTGTCTGGCTGTGCGTCTGTGTGTGAGTGGGCAAAGCCCTGGGCGTGCGGGAGGCAGAGGAGAAGCCCGAGTGCATGGCGGGGGGTGTGTGGGTAGGTGGCTGCCTGCGTGGCCGTGTGTGGCGGGGCGCGGGCGGGCGCGCGGGCGGAGGGGGAAGCGATCCCTTCCACCCAGCCATTTTGTTTAATGAAGAATGGAAGGCTGGCATTCAGAGACGTGGTTATGTGCCGCATATTAATGCGTGCTCTGTAGACATCCTCCCCCTTTCTAAATGAGTGGCACAGGAACGAAGCCCTCTACAGAGCAGGCACCGTGGGAGCAGGAGCTCGCAAAGGTAATGCCGCATCATCGCCTCCACCCACAGACCTGGCACCTGCGCCAGAACCACTTGCTGCCTGGCGAGGAGGGAGAGCTGGACCCAGGGTCAGGATGTTTGGGTGCTTTCGGAAAGGTAGCCAGAGTGGGAGCAGATTGTTCAATAAATGCTTCATACCCGGGATGAAGGGAGACATTATGGGATGCCCAGGGGGCTTGGGAAATCAAATACAATGTTTGAGTAGCACAATTTGAGGTACATTATAAAAAAAGCAATTTGAATTGCCAATGAGGCGACAACGTATCTGCATGCTAATTAGACCTGTGTCAAGCTTAGTCTGCCGGGTTGTGTTGATGGCTAGGAATGTGCTGGTAGCTCTGCTGAGAGATTGCTCCTGCCTAAATTATCAGCTTTCTCCTACTGACCATTTTCTGCAAACAAACGCGGAATGTCAGATCAAAAGGCAATTCTGAAATTAAAACTATTGATTGATAAAGCCTCGATTTCAGAATCTAATTAGAGGAGGCAAAAACAAAAGCTGATATTATTACAGATTGTGCCTGAGCTAGCAGCCAGACCGTGCGAGGCTTATAATTTATCTTTGTTTATGCAGCCAGGATATTAAAAATTTAATTAAAATGGTAAAATGATCTGATCAGAAATAGCCACCTAGTGGCAAGTATATTATTTTAAATGGATTATGAAAGCATTGATCTATGCAAATAAAAGGGTGTTGGTTTGTGGTTTTTTGTGTGTGTGTGTGACAAACATAGCAGCTTGCTGAAACTTGCTGAGCAATTTGTCTTTGGCTAATAAGTTGTCTTTTGTGTTTCGTTCCAGAGATAAGCAACATCATTTATAACCCTCATTTGCACACTAATAAACATTCTGTTATTACAGGTGGTGTTGGGAACATCCTTCATAAATTAGGGTGTATGAAAGTGGAAGAAACAAATAAACCGTTTCCTAGACCTGTACCAGATAACGTTTCTGTGAAATTAGAATATTCATTTGACAGCAGCAGGGAGAAGTTGCTTATTAACTCACTCCACTGCTCTGTTTAAGACATGAAGCAGCAGAAACCCCATCAACACAGAATTCAGCTTCTGGACTATCTTGGTGACTTAATGCTGTGCAAAACACAGAGGGCCCAATTTACTGAGCCTGTGCAGATTCAGTGGCTAAGTTTCATGGCAATAAAGAGGTCTTTGTGATTTATACATTGTTTTTTACCCTCATTTAGCACCTTTCAGGAGTTGCCAAGTGGATTAAGTATTTAAAGGACAGGCTGTTTAATTGCACACAATGCAGAAATGAGTTCCCAAATTTCTCTGCCACCATGAGCTATGGACAGTGAAAACTGCCAAAGGGAGCTTTACCACATGGTAATGAAGTTAGACTGTGAAAAAAACCACCACGAACTATGAACAGTTTATCAAGAAAATATAGTCAGAAGCTTGGTAAGTTCATGAGCAGGGCTTAACTCGTGCATTTCTTTCCATTTCAGATTTCCACATGAAACCACTATGCAAATACTCAATTCCTCTTGAAGAAATTCACAATTTAGGGTCCTGTCAGCAGCTCTGGGGTCTTTTGTTAGGTGCACTTAAAATGCCAGATTAAATATTAATATGTGGTTAGAGTTGTGCTATTTTGCAAGCCCTGAAACCCTATTAGTAAATCATGATCTGGTGACTGATGCAAGAAATTTGAAGGCAGCGAGAGTGCAGATTGCCCATCAATCTGATGGATCACTAATTTTTAGTGAATCAGACCCTTGGACATTTAGCTGTAAGCAGATGTATGTTTCATTGTGACGGGAAAAGCAGTCCAACCAGCAGAGCAATTTTCTGCACTGAATGTGTACTGTAACAGGCAGAGATGTTTTGCATAATCAGGAGGTTATTTGAATACAAGTGTTCGTTTAAGAGGCTGTGCATGAGTGATGCTCTCCTTGAAAAAAAACAAAACTACAAACACAACTCATCTGAAGCTAGAAGGGAAAGCTGGTGGGGTTTTCTGTAAAAACATTAGAACAGTACTAGAATTTCAAAAGGAATCCTCAGGTTGGTAGAACTCCAGAAGAACTCCAAAGAATACCTAGGAAGAAGTCAGCCCACCCAAGAAGCTGCATCCCTTCGACAGGCTTGAGTAATGGGTTCAGTTTTAGGGTCCTCACAACAAGAAGGACATTGAGGTGCTGGAGTGGGTCTAGAGAAAGGCAACAAGGCTGGTTGAAGGGTCTGGAGAATAGATCTGGTGAGGAGCAGCTTAAGGAACTGGAGTTATTTAGTCTGGAGAAAAGAAGGTTCAGGGGAGACTTTCACACTCTCTATAACTCCATGAAAGAAGGCTGGAGCCAGATGGGAGTTGGTCTTTTCTCCCAAGGAACAAGTGACAGGATGAGAGGAAATGGCCTCAAGTTGTATCAGGGGAGGTTTAGTTTGAGTATTAGGAGAGACTTCACTGAAAGAGCTTTCAACCACTGGCATAGGCTGCCCAGAGAAGTGGTTGAATCCCCATCCCTGGAGGTATTTCAAAAAGGTAGACATGTGGTGCTGAGGGCCATGGCTTAGCTCCAGCCTTGGAGGAATTAGAGAATGGTTGGACTGGGTGATCCTGAAGGTCTTTTTCCAAACAAAACAATTCTATGATTCTATGATTTATCATCCACTGCCTGTGGGCCGCAGATGCAAAAGCTTTTTGGTGGGGGTGAGGGAGTATGAGAAAGGATCCTGAAGGATCAGGCAAAGGGAAAGTATTTCCCACCCAAAGGGAGTGTGAAACAGTCTGGGTGAAAATAGTGACAAAGTTATTAGATAATAAGCTGCTGCTGTAGAGGCTGATCCTCCCTGCCTTCCCTGAGCTCAAGCCTTCCTAACCTCTGAGGAAAAAAAAACCCAAACATATGAAACCAAACCACATCCTCCTCATTGTCAGTCTTTGTTTCAGTGCAGATGAATCTTGACTACTTGATTTAAGTTTTTACTAATGATGAAGTATTTCAAGTGTACAGGTACTAGCACAGCTTGTGTGGCCTCACACCTCACATATGTCATTTTGGCTGCCACAGCTCCTCTCTCTCTCTCTCAATTTTTAGCTGCCTGCTAGCACTCATAGGGAAACCTCCATTAGAAAGAGACCTCTCCACACCCTTTCTGCCAGTGCTGCTCCACCAATACTGAGACCGAGATGTCTGTAAGCCTACCGTGTCTTGCATGCGTCTGGATCACTCTCAGGTCACCCTCTTCAAAACACCTGTAGACACTGCTTAAAGAGATACCCTTAATCTAAAATATAATTCATAAGTTCAGGTTGCATTCTTAGCAGAAGGTCTCTAAGAGAAGCCTTTACAAGAAATCTATTGAAAATCAAGCCCGGAAAATATGTCTTTAAAATATGGTTACAATGTGCAATATGATTACAATGTGCAAGAACTCAAGGCTTTCCCCAGCTGATGGGCAGCCTAAGAAAGAGGGCTGGGATAGTGTTATTTTTACAGCAGGTGGCCTTTTTTTACTATTTTCTAATGCTTAATATTTTGATTTTTTTTATTTAAAGGAAGTGATCCTTCTGGTACTGACACTGCAATGTGATGTGTAGCAACACCAACCCTTCTGAAATAATCCAGAGGGCTTTTAGCTCAAGTCAGAATCTACTGGGAGCAGCATCCCTGGTTGAGGCACATAGAGGGTGTTCTAATTTCCACTAAGCCCTGATCAATGGGAATTTATTACCACTCAGACAAATAGAAAGCCAGAGTGTTTGTGCAAAGCCAGAGTGGCTTGGATATATCACGGTATCACAGAACATCAGAGGCTGGAAGGAACATCCAGAGATCATCCAGTCCAAACCCTCTGCCAAAGCAGCATCACCAAGGGTAATCTGCACAGGAATGCATCCAGGTGGGTTTGGAATGTGTCCAGAGAAGGAGACTCCACAACCTCTCTGGGCAGCCTGTTCCAGTGCTCTGTCACCCTCACTGTAAGGAAGTTTCTTCTCATGTTGAGGTGAAACCTTCTATGTTCAAGCTTGTTCACTATTGTTCCTTGTCTTATTACTGCACACCGCTGACAAGAGCCTGGCCCCCTCCACTTGACACCCAGTCCTCAGATATTGATCAGATCCCCTCTCAGCCTTCTCTTCTCCAGACTAAACAGCCCCAGGAATCTCAGTCTCCCTTCATAGGGAAGATACTCAAGTCCCCTAATCATCCCTGTGGCTCTCCGTTGGATTCTCTCCAGCAGGTCCTTGCCTCTCTTGAAATGGGGAGCCCAATATGGCCTGCATCAGGAAGAGACAGGGACAGTACAAGTGAAGCATGGATTAAATATTTAAAATCAACACTGGTATTGATATTAACAGTAAAAATAACCAGTGAAATCCAAGCAAAGCAGTAAGGTGAGGTGTGGCTGCCTTTCCAGCCTTCCTGTTCCACAAAGCTAAATGCTCTGCGGCTGCATCCTGCAGAACTCCAAGTGTTGACAGCTGACAGCCCAGGTGTGTTTAGCGGCGATCTCGAGTGCTGCATGTAGCACTGTTTCTGAGCTGCAGCTCCTGCTGCGCTCCATGTCCTACTCATGTGTTCACCAAAAGCCAGGAAGCTCCTCTGCAGGCTGGTGATGCTGTTGTGGTCCCTCCAGCAAGCACACCGACGCAGCCGCTCCTCTCCCCACGCACACGCTCTCGCTGTCCATCAATATGCTGCAAAGCCTGCGTTTCATTACCATATCATATGGAGTATTGATTCCCCTTCCAAGCTAAATAATGTTGTAGATCTTTTACCCTTTAAGTGGGGGTTGCTAACCGAGCTGCAAACTGGTAACAGAGACATATTGTGGTGTCTGATGCCATCGATATTGGCCAACAGTGAAAGCAGTAACTTAGGCAGAAATTTGGATGCTCGATTCAAGTTTTATAAACAGGAACGCTGGTGCTCAAGATCCAGTTACACACACCCTGTGCTAAAAAGGAAAGCATTCCTAACCAGACCTTTCAACACAACAAGATTCAGGCCTTAGCAGTGAAGAAAATGATTACCAGTTTTATTAAGCCTCAACTAGTTTCCATACCAGATCTAAAAAGTCACCTTGCACCTAACTAGAGAGGATTATTTATGTATTTATCTGTACATATGTCCTCATCAGCTGCTGTATACAATCATTTCATGGCATTCACATTCAGCACAGAAACATCAAGGCCTAAGTACAAATATTATTACTATAATGGGTTTTCATTTCTAGGGGTCATCAGGGGAAGGGATTAATTTTGCTTGCTTTATTGTACACACAGAACAGCACATAGGGTCAGATTACAATGCCTCTATCTGGAAAATCACATTCAGCTGTAATGAGAAAGGCACTTCTTAAAACAATTTTACAGTTCGGGGTGCCTTGGCTAGATTTCATTTCATTTCATTTCTGTGTTGCTTTCCTTTATGCACCTTTATTTCAGCTATCATTAATTGATTGTCAGTGATACCTGCAGTGATGATTCCAGGTGTCTTTTTGGATCTTTGACGAGAGTTTGCATTTCCTTTTCCAGATTCCTTTTATCAGCAGTGGTATGGAAACATTTTTTTGTCTCTGGGTTGCTACCGGTACTTATTCACAATTGTGCAGAGAAGTGAAAATCCATTAACCATGGCAGAAGTGTTGCATTTTCTCAGCGTTTCTGCATAGAGTACACAGAATGGTCTCTGCCTAATTACTTTATTTTCCCATTGCTTCCTCAGAGAGCCTCTTGTTATGAGGTATTATTTAAACAAGACAACCACACTCACCTCTGCTGCCTGAAATTGGTATCCTGCTACCCATGGAACCTCACTCCTGTTCACACCAGGGGATGTTGTGAACCAAGTTTTATACAGATGGGGGTCAGAAGCAGCAGGAGAGTGAACCCATTAACAGTCACACTTTAAACCAGCAACAGATGATTTTACTTTTTAGTCCATTTTCAACCAGTTTCAAAGTTGTCTGAGTGAAGGTTTGGCAGAGCCAGGACTAGATAGAGAGTCCCAATAGGACAAGCCGAGATGAGAAAAAAAAGAAAAATATTTTTTTAAAATACAATATGGAGAAAAGTGAGATGAGAAGTGAAAGCAGAAGTGGTATAGCACCCTTGAACAGGGACACACATATCAGAACTAAAATGAAGGGAAGGAAAAAGCAAATGCCTGTAGCATTTCATGCATGCCTGACAGATTATTCACTTGCACAGGCCAAGCTTGCTCTTCTTTTTCCAGAGCTGACAAAACCTAGGTTTTGCTCAAGTTATCAAACCTGTTTTCTCTAGGTATCCTTGACAGGGATAAAAGAAGTAGAATTTAAACTCCTGGAAAAAAAATAAATAAAAATGACCACCTTTATCAAAGTTCCCTGACTATTCCAGGTCTTAACATTAGTATTCTTCTGACTTATTTTGTCTTGGCAAAGGAGCTGAGGAACAGCAGTGGCTGGAGATATCATGATTTCAGAGGCCAAGACTATCAACAAACCTTACAAAAGCACTGGAGAACTGCACAGAGCAGCAATGTTATAGGCAAGATGAAACACATGCTTCCTTTCCCCGATGCACACTCCCAGACACTTTGGCTTTTTGGAGAGCTGAAGACTCTTCTTGGCACTGGAGCAATACATGCACAACCATGCTGGCCACTTAAATGATGAGAATGACTGTAGGAACGATGTCCTGTCCCATTCTAGTGAGGATATCTCAGCCTCTCTTGAATCTTGTGCATTGAGACTATTTCTGACTCCAGCAAGGATCCATTCAATATACAAGATGAAGGTTTGGTGGTTTTATTATTTGCCAGAATGTAGCCAAAGATAATTCTCATTGCTCTGTGAGAGTACACACTGTGTGAGAGGTACCCAGAGCTGTACCTGGAGGGTACCTGCATTCAGTCATAACTGTAGTTCACTCAGAACTTGCAACCCACACATTTGTCTCTACCTTTTGGAGAAAATATATGAAAATATATATAAGGTGTGGGGCCTTAAAAGTGTTGTATGGTCTTACGTGTTACCAAGTAGGTAGGAAAAGATGATAAATAGTTCACAGGTTCGCAGGATCCCAGGATGTTAGGGGTTGGAAGGGACCTCTGGAGATCGTTGAGTCCAACCCCTCTACCAGAGCAGCACCATAGAATCCAGCACAGGACACACAGGAATGCATCCAGACAGGGCTGGAATGTCTCCAGAGGAAACTCCACAGCCTCTCTGGGCAGCCTGTTCCAGTGCTCTGGGACCCTCACAGACCCTCAGGGCTCTCATCCTCTCCTCATCAGGCAGTGCTCCAGTCCCTTCAGCATCCTTGTAGCCCTCCTTTGGACTCTCACCAGTAGATCCCTGACCTTCTTGAACTGGGGAGCCCAGAACTGGATGCAATATTCCAGGTGAGGTCTCAGTGGGAAGAGTAGAGGGGGAGAAGAACCTCCCTGGCTCTGCTGGACACACTCCTCTGAATGCACCCCAGGCTCCCATTGGCCTTCTTGGCCACCAGGGCACATTGCTGTCCCATGTAGAACTTGTTGTCCACCAGCACTCCCAGGTCCTTCTCCACAAGGTTGCTCTCCAGCAGATCCCCTCCCAGCCTGTCCTGCTGCAGTTTATTCTTCCTTCCCAGGTGCAGGACTCTGCACTTGTCCTTGTTGACCCTCATTGGGTTCCTCTCTGCCCAGCTCTCAGTCTGTCCAAGTCTCACTGGATGGCTGCACAGCCTTCAGGTGTCTCAGCCAAGCCTCCCAGTCTGGTATCGTCAGCGAACCTGCTGAGCAGACACTGTGTCCCCTCATCAACGTCATTGATGCACAGCTGCAGTCTGTATTGATGTGAAACAACATTAAAGGACTGAATTGTGCTTAAAGTTGCATAGATAAAATCCTGACATGAAAACAAATTCTCGTAAAGGACCTCATGAACCCTCCCTTCCTTCTCCGTCTAGACATATTTAACATCAAGAAGAGAAACAAACACTGACCCACTGGAAGCAGTAACTGTAACCTGACAGCAGAATGCACATCTTTACTCCAATGTAGAGAAAGTGTACACAACCAGACACACATGCAGAGAGAGGGCATACACATCACCCTTACCTTTAGGGTTGCTTAACATACTGTTCTGCAGAATTCAAGAGCAGTTTCTGAATAAATTGCTAACCAAAACATTTAAGTTGCTTGAAGCAGCAAGAGAAATATGATACAAAGAAATTAAAATAGTCTTTTCAAATATTTCTCTTGAAATACACTCGTTTTTCCAAGCCAAAGGGGTTGGTTTCCCGTCTTTTGGGTACTCAGAAGAGCCACTTCAAATTTAAAGGTTCTGATCCTACTTGACTCTCTTTCTGAGTATAAAAGCATTCTGGCACCTGTCTTCAGCCTGAGGAGCCCAGACACCATCTCACTAACCTCCTACAGACTGGAGGCTGCTGTTTCCCCAGATGTTGATTGTTTTAAGCCAGGAGCTTACCCTCCCCACTCCAGATGGTTGTTATTTGTGGATATGTAGTGGAATTGTGTCCTTTCTTAACTAGGAAGTCTACCTTTACTGGGAATGGAAGGGACATTCCCCAAAAGAAATTTTTATTTTATGATCAAAACAAGAAATCCAAACCCCCCTCCTGATCAGCTCTGTCTAAAGCCAAGGCCAGGGCCATGAGAGTACATGCAATTGCTGGGTTAGACTTCCTTCTGGCTACTGATGAGGAGACACCAAGTCCAACTGACACAGTCCCTACCCCCATACTGCTAAATTCCTTCACCCTCCAGGACATGGTGGCTGCACTCAGAGTACCTGTTCAAGGGTTTTTTCTGGCTCACACTAACTCCTGAACTGCAAGGAATCATAACACCATCATAGAATGATTTAGGTTGGAAAAGACCTTAAAGACCACCTGATTCCACACACACCCCTTCCACCCTTGCTGTGGGCAGGGACACCTCTCACTAGCCCAAGATGCTCAAGGCTTCATCCAACCTGGCTTGGAACACTTCCAGACTTGGAGCCTCAAGAGCTTCTCTAGGCAATCTGCCCCAGTGTCTCACCACCCTTCTGGGGAAGAATTTCTGTGTAGTTTCTCATCTAAATCCATTTCCTCACAGTTTCAAACCCTTGCAATGTGCTGCCCAGGGAGGTGGTGGAGTCACCATCCCTTGAGGTGTTCAAGAGGGGATTGGACGTGGCACTTGGTGACATGGTTTACTAGTCACGAGGTCTTGGGTGACAGGTTGGACTTTGATGATCCTTGAGGTATTTTCCAACCTTCTGATTCTGTGAATTCTGTGAATCAAGTACTGGAATGCTTCTCTAAATTTCCTTGGAGCTTTCTTTTCTCCAGGCTGAACACCCCCAGCTCCTTCAGCCTGTCTTCACAGCAGAAGTGCTCCAGCCCTTGGATCATCTCTATGGCCTCTTCTGGACCACTCTAACCATTCCATGTTCTCCTGGTGCTGGTGGCTTCAGGAATCAGTCAGTTGAAGGCTAGTTAGCACAGGTCAACATCATACTGAAGAACATACTAAGACTTCAACAGTTGAAAGGGTGGTAATCTAGAGCTCAGGAATGCTGCCAGGCTCTGTTTAATTTTGGGTGTACATTTAACCTGGAGTCTTTCAGCTAACGAAAGTGAGCTTTGGACAAGGTTCTTAGAGGACCAGGTGACATTTGAGAGATGGGAGAGGGATGCAATCAATTTAAATATGCATTTGCAAATTTGCAAACTGTTCTAAACATGTAAGGTAGTGCATCTGTCTTCATCAGACCCTAAAGCTGCAAATACCAGATGTCACTTACAGATTAAATGATTTCCCTAAACCTAATTTTATATTAATACAAAGCATTCGTCAATCCAACCTGAAGGGTTCTGGTTTAAACAGTCAAAAGTGGTGTAACAGAAATGTTAGGGTTATCTTGGTGATTCATTGCACAGAACATAAATTAAGGCATAAACTGAAGAGAAAAATTTGTTTGCTTTAGAGGTGTTGAAACAGATCTGTAACTGACCTGCTCATAGCATTTCACCATCTGCTTGGTTTTTAAGATCATAGAACCATGGAATCATAGAATCAGTCAGGGTTGGAAGGGACCACAAGGATCATCCAGTTCCAACCCCCCTGCCATGGACAGGGACACCTCACACTACAGCAGGCTGGCCAGAGCCTCATCCAGCCTGACCTTAAACACCTTCAGGGATGGGGCCTCAACCACCTCCCTGGACAACCCATTCCAGGCTCTCACCACTCTCATGGGGAAGAACTTCTTCCTCACATCCAGTCTGAATCTCCCCACTTCCAGCTTTATTCCATTCCCCCCACTCCTATCACTACCTGATATCCTAAAAAGTCCCTCCCCAGCTTTCTTGGAGCCCCCTTCAGATACTGGAAGGCCACAAGAAGATCACCTCAGAGCCTTCTCTTCTCCAGACTGAGCAGCCTCAACTCTCTCAGTCTGTCCTCATAGGAGAGGTGCTCCAGCCCTCTGCTCATCCTGGTGGCCCTTCTCTGGACACCTTCCAATACGTCCATATCGCTCTTGTAATATTGGCTCCAGAAGTGGATGCAGTACTCCAGGTGGGGTCTCAGCAGAGCTGAGTAGAGAGGGAGAATCACCTCCCTTGACCTGCTGGCCACACTTCTCCTGATGTGTAAACCAGATCTCCAGGATCTGGTTGGCTTTCTGGGCTGCAAGTGCACATTGACATCTCAAGTTGAGCTTCTCATCCACCAGCACCCCCAAGTCCCTCTCCTCAGGGCTGCTTTCCAGCCAGTCCCTGCCCAGCCTGGATTTGTGCTTGGATTGCTCGACCTAGATGCAGGACCCTGCACTTGGTCTTGTTGAACCTCATGAGGTTGGCTTGTGCCCACCTCTCCAGCCTGTCAAGGTCCCTCTGGATGGAGGGAGATGCCTGGTTTTGGGGCTTCCCCAAATGAGGGCTTCTTAAACAACATGCAGAGGTTGTTTCTTATCTTAAAAGCATCTTAAAACCCAAGTGGAGGCTTTGAGATCCATTCAAAACCCCACAGCTCCAATATCCTGATCACCTGCACATGGCAAGAAACAAAACAGCAGCATGTGCCACTTTGAGGTCATAGAATAGCTTAGGTTGGACAGGACCTCAGAGATCATCTATTCCAACATCTCCATCATGGTCAGGGACTCTTCTTGACTAGAACCTCATCCAGCCTGGTCTTAAAGGTCCCCAGGGAGGAGGCATCCACAGCCTCCCAGGGCAGCTTGTTCCACAGTCTCACTACTCTCAGTGAAGAGCTTCTTCTTCAGCTCCAGTCTAACCCTGCTCTTCCTCAGCTTCAAACCGTTCCCCCTTGTCCTGTCTCTAGACACCCTCAGGAAAAGTCCCTCTGCAACCTTCCTGGAGGATCCCTTCAGGTACTGGGAGGCAGTTCTAAGGTCCCCCTGGAGTCTTCTCTCCAGACTGAACACCCCCAGCTCCCTCTGCCTGTCCTCATAGCAGAGGTGCTCCAGCCCTTACGGCCCTCTCCTAGACTTGTTCCAACGCCTCTGTGTTCTGTTCCTGCTTACCTTTACTAATGGTAACTTCCAAATTGTGGACTAATTAAGCAATTGGTAACTTTAATTTCATTTATCACTCAAAGACTGATCCGTTCAGAAGATCTTCAAAGTAGCTGGCCAAGATTACACCACCATCAACAAGTGTTTAAAGAAATTAAAGGGAACTATATCATCTCCAGTGTCTGGAGGGTGCTTACAAGAGCACCAGGAAGGGACTTTTTACAAGGGTTTGTGGTGACAGGACAAGAGGGAATGGATGGAAGATTGAGGAGGGCAGATTTAGACTGGAGATTAGGAAGAAATCTTTCCAGTGAGGGTGGCAAGACAGTGGAACAAGTTGCCCAGGGAGGCTGATGGATGTCCCTTCCCTGGAGGTGTTCAAGACCAGGCTGGATGAGGCCTTGAGAAACCTGGGCTGGTGGAAGGTGTCCCTGCCCATGGCAAGGGGGTTGGGACTGGATGATCTTCAATGTCCCTTCCAACCTAAACTGCTCTATGAATCCATGAATCTTCCTCCTGATTCACCATGCTGCAGGAGGATATTACAGAAGGCAGTGTTTTCAGAACAACTCTGAACACCTGTATTTGATGTTGAGCTTCTCAAACCAGAAACTTCACAATGTTCTGAAGGCTTCGATCAGATGTGCAATTCAGGAAATGTAATTGTTTAAGGGCAGAGTTTTGTTTGCCATTATTTCTCAGATCCCTAATCCTGAGCTTCCAAAGGAATTGTCAACAGAGCTGGCAATTATAAAGGAATCATTCTGTTCAAAGTGACCCTTGTCATGTTCAGTCTGTGTATCTGGAGCTTGACCAAGGCAGCTCAACCACCAGGCACAAGGCAAGGAAGGCTCCCTCTGCCCCTGAGGCCATAATGGGCAGTCAGAACCATTGAGGTAAGTCTTCTATTTCCCTCTGTTCAATTTTAAAGCAATTAAACACAGGAATCCTACTCACTGCCAAGATTTTCCTTCTTCACTAGTCGGTAACAATACTTCAAGAACTTACTCTTTTCCTGAGAAGGACTCCTGACTTTAGCATCAGCCTAGAGTCACTGCTTTGACACACTTAGCGCAGAGGCCATGTTACATGTGTGTAAGTAAAGGTTAGATACACAGAATCTTAGAATCCTAGAATCACTAAGGTTGGAAAAGACTCTCACCATCATCATGTCCAACCACCAACCCACCACCACCATAGATTCATAGAATATAAACCATGTCCCCAGGTGCTGTGTCCACACGGTTTTTGACCACCTCCAGGGGTGGTGACTCCACCACTTCCCTGTGCAGCCTGTTCCAGTGCCTGGCCACTCTTGCAGGAAAGAAATTTTTCCTCATCTCCAACCTAACCCTTCCCTGAGAGAGAAGGTAAAAGAGCTTTGCAAAGAGCAATGCTGGCAAGAGTCTCCCTAGCTGCAATTCAGCTGTTTTAGGGTGAAGTGGCAGAAGAGTTCTTCTATTATAGCAGCCCCTTGACTTGAACAAGCTGTTCTAGGTAGAGGAACCTATAATTTCTACATTTTGCAGCATAGATATGACAGGTGAAGGAGCACTGGTGAAGGGCAGACACATGCCAGAAAGCAGAAGAAACAACACATCATCCTTCTCTCTAAGCTGGAGAGATATAGGTGTGATGGGTGGACTGTGCAGTGGATAATGCATTGATCAGATGTTTGCATCCAAAGGGTAACTGTTGATGACTTGATGTCCAGATGGAAAGGGGTGACAAGTGGTGTCCCACAAGGGTTTACACTGGGACAAGTGCTGTTCTGTATCTCCATCAATGTTATAGTGAGATTGAGGCACCCTTAGCAAGTCTGTACCTGAGTGGTGCAGTTGGTAAGACTGAGGGACAGGTGACACCCAGAGGGACCTGGACAGGTTGGAGAGGTGGCTGAGGATAATCTCATGAGGTTCAATAAGGTGAACTGCAAGGTCCTGCACCCAGTCCAGGACAATCCTTGATATAAGTTCAGGCTGGGGAATGACGAGAATGAGGGCAGCCCTACAGAGAAGGACTTGGGGGTGCTGGTGGGTAAGAAGCTGGACAGGAGCCAGCAATGGGCACTGGCAGCCCAGAAAGCCAATGGTAGCCTGGGCTGCATCCAAAGCAGTGTGGCCAGAGATGGAGAGAGGGGATCCTGCCCCTTTGCCCTGCTCTGGGGAGACCTCACCTGCAGTGCTGTGTCCAGCTATGGGGCCCCAACACAAGAGAGACCTGGATCTCATGGAGCTGGTCCAGAGGACACCACTAAGATGATCAGAAGGTTGGAGCACCTCTGCTATGGGGACAGACTGGGAGAGTTGGGGTTGTTCAGCCTGGAGAAGAGAAGGCTCCAGGGAGACCTTAGAGCAGCATTTCAATATCTGAAGCGAACTTAAATAGGGCTGGGGAGGGACTGTTCAGAAGGGCCTGTGGTGATAGAATGAGAGGCAGTGGTGTGAAACCGGAGCAAGGGAGATTTAGGTTGGACATCAGCAGGAAGTTTTGCACAATGAGGGTGGTGAAATACTGGAACAGGCTGCCCAGGGATGTGGTGGAAGTCCTGTCCCTGGAGACATTCAAGATTCAGATTTTATGTCAGCAGGTCTCCCTGCTGACTGCACGGGGTTGGACAAGGTGGTCTTTGAGGGTCCCTTCCAACCTGATGCAATCTGTGAACCTGTTGTAACCATGCTAAACATCCAGAAGAGACTCTGAGCTAAGCGTTGACTGCAACAGACTTGGAGTTTCCAACAAAAAACGTTTTTCATAGCTTTTTGTGTACAGGGAAACGTATTTTCCACACCTCTCTTCGCATTACTCGACGACATATTGAAGTCTGCCACTGAAATTTGGAGCTAAAACTCTTTTGTTTGCTCTCTCTGAAGGTGAAGCTTGATGAGGTGGGTGTGTGTATTTACTGAGAAGTGGGATGAGCACTCAGGGCTTCAATATTTTCCAAAACAAACCTATATTGCTTCTTTTGTAGCATTAGCATATTCTAACATTTAGAGTACTCACACAGGGCTTAGATGTCAGCAATGCACACATCCCAGACTTAGGCTCTTCTGCTGACTTTTAGAAATACTAAGCCAAGCATAACCAGGTTTCCATGGCACACTCGTTTGTCCCCTGGGATCTCTCCACAGGTCAAGAAATGTACAGATCACCAATACCAAACCCTGAGACCTAAAAGCAAGAGACAGTGGAGTCATTTAAATATTCCTGCCTTGAAGAAGGAATGTTTTGTATCACATCCCCTCAGCTGTGATCTGTTCACTGCCTCTGCAAACTTGGTGATATCTAGAGAGTCTGTATTGAAATGTAAAGGATTAAAAATTGTAAATAGGAGAGAAGATGCCAATATGAAATGCAGGTCTGAATCACCACCTGTGCATTTCCATTCAGAACAGGAGACAATAAAATCTCATTAATGTACATTGCCTTGCGTCGCATCTCCAATGATTTTCACAGCAAGAAACTTGCCCTGCCCCTGCCCAAGCATCTGTGGCACTTCCAAGCAGGAGGAAGTATAAAATCAAATAGTTTCTACCAGATCATTACATAATTTATTCTCAGTTCTATCTCGAGAATGGTTTTAAATATTCAATTAAAGCTGCATTTGAATTTTGCCAATGATTATTTCAGTTCTTATCACCTTTGGATGCCTGTTCAAAATGCTTACTGCTAAGGCATTAAGGGTACCCTCCCAGATTGTCACACTGACTGTAGGGTAAATGAGTTTATGATGATTTCTCCCTCCAAGGCTCAGCATATTAAATTAAAATCTGAAAGAAACAACAACATTGTTTTCATATAACCAGGGGCCCCTTCAAACAGAAAATATATTTGCATAGCTCCAGACTCACTGAGGAGGAAGTAAGTTGACTTATTCACATAAAAGCAGCAGTGATGTGTTCTTATACTCTGTCAAGCTACAAATCTGAAAATTTGCCTAAAGGCAAATTGGATTTTATCTATCCATGGCGCTGCTATAAAACAAATCTACAGAGCTTTTTATTGATATTACAGCCTGCTTCTCTTACCTCTAAATTTAAACAGCCTTTCATCTGACAGCACATGGCAGACCTTTTTTTTTTTTGTCTGCTTCTTGCTTCGTCTGTTTCTGAAGTGCAATGTGTTCCAGTGGAGTCCTTACCTTTTAAAAGGATACCTGCTTCTAATTAACAGCATTTCAACACTCAGTTTCTTTCTCAGAGGAACTGGACTGTGTCACTCCAGCCCTTAAGTCATGGCTTAAGTGTGTATTTCTGTGGAGAGCTGCCTTCATTTATCTATCTATCTATCTATCTATCTATCTATCTATCTATCTATCTATCTATCTATCTATCTATCTATTTATTTTCTGCCTGAGTGAGGACTGCAGAAGTGTCCTGGGCTTGTCTGGAAATGAATAGCTCACAATTTTCTTGCTCATTTGAAAAAGCTCTCTATTTAAAAGATTCCCCCAGAAATTATCTGAGTCCTGCCTTAGCAAGGCCCAATGAATTAGAACCATGTTGCAACATTGCATCATCTGTATAGTTGTAAAATAGATTTAATACAATCAGGAATAAATCATTGGCAAATAAATTCAATAAACGTGGTCTGAAGACTGAGTCTTGGCGGACATCACAGTCCATTTCAGCCAAGCCAGATTCCTTGCCCTGCACAACAAATCTCTGTGCTCTTCTTGTTAAACAGTCATGAATCTGAGTTAAGTGACTTATCCTCAAGAGCATCATAGTCTTATCTCCTCTAATCAACATTCTAGAGTCAATCAGATCAAATGCTTCTGTGAAAATTACAAAATACAGTGCCAGGACTTTGATTCTATCCAATGCCTGGGCCCTGGCAATATTACTGTGAAAATGCCAGATGCCAAAAAGATATTCTTGGCATGGCCAGGAAGAAATGAGAGTCACAGATCTAAAGACTTGGGCTGAAATTCTGCCAATTAGAGGCACAGGAAGAGCAAACGGCAAGGTATTTTTATTCCCTTCTCTGCAGATGACTAACTAAAATTAACGTCAATTACTGAACATCAGCTCAGAGGTGACCTCCTGGGAGTTGAGTGCAACATCAGGCATCACCCAGAGCACGGCGAGATTCTTCATCTCAACCCTCACTTGGCATAGCTAAAAAGGAGTTCACTCTTTCTCTTTCAGAGAGTGTTTCAACATTCCTGACTGAAGGAGAAATAACATCAATTCTCCTAACAGCTACCAGGTTTTTTTTTTTTTGTCATGACTTTACTGCAGAAAGGAAGAAGGCAGTGCCTTTATCTTTCCCTTTGGCTGAAATCACAATCAGATAAGTTTCTACTTGGCCAAACTGGGAAGAAAGGAAGGTTGATTTTTTTCATTCCACGCTGTAGGGAGTAAGCAGACTTTTAGCTATAACTAAGTGGTGATTTCCAAGTGACTTTTCATAGCATTTTTCATTCTTCTCTGAGTTACAGTGTGGATTTTTTATTGCACATTAAACTATCTCATGTAGAAAACAATCAGTTGAAAATAATCCTTACTTCAGGCAGTTAGGGCTGCAATAGTTCAGCTACACCTAAAGTGGTCATAGAACCAAGAATTCCTCAAGTTGGAAGGCCTGACAAAAACCCCATGGATTCTACAGCATCCAAAAGAGGCTAATAAAATCCACATTTATGGGTTGCAGAAGCAGATTTCAGTAATTTTATTTTGTAAAGAATACTCCAATTGTGGAGAATTGACCTACAGTAAAGACTCTGACACTGGGAACAGAGCTTAATTGTGCTCCTCTGCAGTACTTCAGTGATATGCTTTGAAAATGGACTTTGTTTTATGTCTGGGGAGGGTTTTTTTGAATCTCCTACCTTGAAAGCAATCAAAACCCTAATGAAGGTCATTCTTATTAATATAAAGAGAAAACAGAACCAAACAGAAGAAAACAGGACAAAACGGTTTTGCAACGGTGGCTGTGGCAAAACGTCTGAAAAGGTTGTCAGAGTCTATCTGAAAGCAGAATGTTCCCCATCAGCTGTCTGAAAGGGCCTGGAAATAGAGACATTACTTCTAAAGGATCCACAAAAGAGTAACTGAAAAAACAAGCTTAGAAAACAAGCTGTGACCCACAATTGAGATTGAAAAGTGTAGTACAACTTTGCAGATCAATTCTATTGCAAGGGAGAGTGGAAGCTGGGCAGGGTACCCTGATGTATCACGGAGTCACAGACAGCATCAGGTTGGAAGGGACCCTCAGAGGGCATCTTATCTAACCTCCCTGGTGGCAGCAGGAACACCTCCACCTACATCAGGATGCCCAGGGTCACATCAAGTCTGATCCTGCATGTTCCCAGGGATGGGGCCTCAATCACATCCCTGGACAGCCTGTTCTACTGTCTCACCACCCTCATTGTGCAGAACTTCCTGCTGATGTCCAACCTAAAACTGCCCTGCTCCAATTCCAAACCATAGCCCTTCATTCTATCCCCACAGGCCCTTCTGAACAGTCCCTCCCCAGCCTGCCTGTAGGTCCTCTTCAGATATTGAAAGACAGCTCTAAGGTTACTACAAAACCTTCTCTTCTCCAGGCTGAACAGCCCCAACTCTCCTAGCCTGTCTTTGTAGGAGAGGTGCTCCAGCACCCTGATCATCTTGGTGGCCCTCAACATATTTAAAAAGGGAAAATGTGTTGAGCAAGTTCCTTGGGTTTGGCAGCTCTTTTGTGTTTGGAGAGGAGTGGGACCTGGGACAAACAAGCATGCCAATACTGTGCTCAGTGAGGAAGGAGAACAGGATACACACTGGATCAGCCCATGGTGAGATGGCAGGCAGAGCCCTTGCAGTGGTGGGGCAGAATTCCCTCTGTGACCTGTGGAGGACCCCATGCTGGAGCAGGGAACTGCTCCCAAAGAAGGATGTGACTCTGAGAGAAGCCCACGCTGGAGCAGTACATTGCTGGCAGAACTCCCTGTGGAAGGAGTTCATGGAGGATTGTCTTTTGTTGGAGAGAGATCATGCTCCAGCAGGGGAGAACTATGAGGTGGGAGGGAAGAATCACAGAATCAACCAGGCTGGAAGAGACTTCCAAGATCATCAAATCCAACTGATCACCCACCCTAACTAATCAACTAGACCATGGCTCTGAGTGCCTCATCCACTAGCAGAAACAACATGGGACAGACTGGGACTGACCATAATCCCCATTCCCTGCTCCCTGATAGCAGAGCTGGGCCTGAGAAAAAGGGAGGAATGGAGGGAAGATGCATTTATTGAAGATATTGAATGCATTTCTCACTGTCCTGCTTGGGTTCAGCTGGTAAATCGGTGGCACTTTCGTTGATTAAATCAAACTGATTCTTTTTTCCCAAGTCAAATCTGTTTTGTCCATAACTGGTGAGGGAACCCTCCTTGTCCCCCATCTTGACCCTCTGTTGTACTTTCTCCTCCCCATCCCACTGGAGTGGGGCAGGAGTAAGGGAGCAGCTGTGTGGTGCTCCCTTGTCAGCTGGGTACGCACACGCCGCAGCACCGCGGCACTGCAGCAGAGTGTTCCACACTCACACTTCCTACCTTTTATCTCTCACAGTCCACTCAGCTGAAATAGGCAGCATTTTACCACATCAGCAAAAGAAAATACTTTGAGCTGTGTGCAGCACCAAATATTACTATTATTTTTTATGATGTACACTTTCAACCAGGTAGTATCCTCAGATATGAATCTGCAGCTGAAGGTACCTTATGAGAAAGCACAAACTAGATTGTTAGGGTTATAGAGTAATGCATGCCATGTATCTGAGGCTGTGGGTTTGTGGCTTGTTTGGTTTGTTTGTTTTGGTTTGGTTTGGTTTGGTTTTTTTTCCCTTTGGTTTGGATAATAATCACCAGTATGATCTCCTGTCTATAAAGATCTGTTAAACATTTACCAAGCTATGAGATTCATGATCACAGCCCTCTAAGAACAGCCCTCAAATGTTAAAATACAGCTAAGACATACTCCAGCAATAGATCACTCTCTCCTGATAAACACATCTATTTTATTTCATTTTATTGTGTTTATTTATTTATTTACATTAGTTTCATCTTGAAAATTGCAAATTGGATTAGGAGGTTTGATATGATTGGAAACCAGATTGACAGTCTGCTTAGCATTTTTATTAGGCCTGTAGATTATCTATAGGCTATAGATGACCTCAGTCAACTTCACATTCTTGAGGCAGCCAGACACAAGGCAACCTCAGCCAATCATAAAAACATGTACTTGATTATTAGGTCTCAAGATGTGTCAAATCAATACACTGCATCACCTTCAAGGCTAAGATGTAAGAAGGCTTCTGCATCTTTTGTAACTTAGGTTGCTGCAGAAAAAAAATGCTAAAATGAAGCCTCCAGTTTAGATAACCTCTGTTTAATACAAGTATCTCATTGCCTGTTTTTTTTTGGGGGGGGGGGAGGTGGGGAGTATTGTCATTTTTTGGGGAGGGGATATAATTATCACAATGTTCACACTTTGAATCTCTTTGAAATCCAAAGAAATATAGGCCATAAATGCACTAAATAAAAACTTAAAAGGATCAGACTGTTTCTGCCATCTCTTTGTCATTAGAAGACTGGAGAAAAGAAGGCTCCAAGGAGACCTTCCTGTGGCCCTTCCAGTATCTGAAAGAGGATACAAGAAAGCTGGAGAGGGACTTTTTAAGGTGCAGGTAGTGATAGGACTGGGAAGTTGGAGCAAAACTAGAAGTGGGTAGATTCAGATTGGATGTTAGGAAGTGGTTCTTCCCCATGAGGGTGGTGAGACACTGGCACAGGTTGCCCAGGGAGGTGGTGGAAGCCTCATGCCTGGAGGTTTTTGCAGGCAGGCTGGATGTGGCTGTGAGCAACCTGCTGTAGTGTGAGGTGTCCCTGGCCATGGCAGGGGGGTTGGAACTGGGTGATCCTTGAGGTCCCTTCCAACCCTAACAATTCTATGATCCTATGATTACTATGCATACTTCCAGCATGAAGTGGTCTCTTCTGCTTCTGATTACAACAAGAAATGGTCTAACACAACCAGTGTACAGTAATACATCAAAGGACTGTTTGCAATGGTGCTTAACCAGTGCCATCACACTTTGTGATCTAGAGCTTAAGGGAAAAATCTGTAATGCAGAGACTGTGATCATGCCATACTTGAACTGCTTCAGTGCAGTACCCACATCAGTAGCCACACAGGGAGGGGAAAATTCTTCAAAACCATTCCTTTTCTGCAATTTCACAGAAGCACAGAATTGTCAGGGTTGGAAGGGACCTCAAGGCTCTGTCTACAGACTAGATCTCAAATGGTTTACCACACATAGTGTTTGCACATCACTACAGTTGTACTCCCCATGCATGAACTGCCACCCTGAAGCTGCAATAAAGACAAAACCAGACCCTTCTTTCCTGTAGTCTTGGTCATAACATGAAAGACTACTCGATCACACCAGCATGGCCTTTTCCTCTGCAGCCCAAGGTGACACACAAGCTGTGGCAGTGCTCTGGGTCTGCAGCCCAGCCCTTGGCAGGAGCTCTCCCATCAGGTTCTCACTTCTAGCAGCAGCCCCTGGCTGTGCAAACCTGCCCTGAGCTGCAGAACGTGCTGGCCCTGAGCACTGACCAGGATTAGCTCTGGTCTAGCTCAGACCAGGACACCTATGCAAGTCAGCTTCATTTCCCCCCCCCTTCTTTCTTCTATCATGTTATTAATTGTTGTTCTTAATGCTGCAGTGCAGCATGACATTGGGAACTTTTGTCCCCTCCTCCTTCTTAATTAAGTCCCGTAACTCCTAATTAACACTTCCTAAAGCTTCAGTAGTAAGCCCTAGAATTTCAAGGGTAATAGGTGCTGTGCTAATTGAATGGATAGCTACAAATGAGTTGCTAAGGGATTAGGCTAAGAAGAGCTAAATACATTTAGGATGGTTTTAAGGTAGTTTCCTATACAGAAAGAACCAAAGAATCTTAACTGGCCAGAACCTGAAAAATCAAGCAAAAATCCACTCCTCTAGTCTCACTAATGTGTATCTCTTCAGCCTTCTCTCTCACTGACTTTGCTGGAAGCACAAACATATGGGCCATAACTAACTAGATTTACAAACACCAGCTTTAACTTCTGTGACCTTTAGTGAATCTCTTTGCCTGATTTATGCTGGCTAAGGCTAAAGAAAAGTAAAATACGAGGGAGTAGAACTTTCTTTCCTCTGTTGAAAGAGAACTGCTACAGATTTCTGCTGGACTTCTACAGATTTCATAGAATCATAGTATCATAGAATGGTCTGGGTTGGAAGGGACCTCCAAGGTCATCCAGTCCAACCCCTCTGCAGTCAGCAGGGACATCCTCCACTAGATCAGGTTGCCCAGAGCCCTCTTGAGCCTCACCTTGAATATCTCCAGGGATGGGTCCTCAACTACCTCCTTGGGCAACCTGTTGCAGTGTTCCACCACCCTCATGGTGCAGAATTTGTTCCTCACATGCAATCTAAATCTGCTCTTCTCTATTTTGAAGCCATTGCCCCTTGTCCTGTCACTGCAGGCCTTTGCAGACACTCTCCATCCTTCTTGTAGCCCCCTTGAAGTACTTGAAGGTCTCCTTGGAACCTTCTCTTCTCCAGGCTGAACAACTCCAACTCCCTCATCCTGTTTCTTCTAACCAGCCAGCCTGCTCCAAGATTAATGATAATTTGCCTTTGCTCCCTGCTACCTGGAGCTGTCTATATGTCCATGCATGCACACACATATGTATACACACAGTGAAAGAGGGTTTTTTTTACAGAGAGAGCCTGAAGAGTAAGCTGCTGTCTTGGGCTGGGCAGCTCATTAGCACTGTCCCAACAATTCCATGATTCTATGATACCTTTTGAGTGTCCTACAGGAATGCTCTCTAGTATGTAGCATAGCAAGAAAGGTCTAGTGCAGAGATCTAAGGGTCTCCATACCCCTGGAAGCATCTTGCTGCTCTGAAAATCATTCTGATTATTTAATTACTGGTAAATTTCCCAGGTGATCACATAATCTAATCTTAGATCATATTTAATCCTTTTTACTTGCTTGTTTTAAAGGTCTCCTGATTAATCTTCACTTGGATATGTGAATTAATTCTTCTTAAACAATCATAGAATTGGTTTGGTTGGAAAAGACCCCTAAGACCATCTAGTCCAACCATCCACCTAACACCACCATGGCCACTCAACATTGTCATGCCATGGCCACACATTTCTTGAACACCTCCAGGGATGGGGACTCTACCACCTCCCTGGACAGCCTGTGCTTACCCCTGACTGCTCTTGCAGCACAGAATTTTTCCTGATGTCCAACCTAAACGTTCCTCTGGAACATTTTCAGGCCATTTCCTCTTGTTCTATTACTTGAAACTAGGAGAAGAGACCAACCCCAACCTCACTCCAAAGCTACATAGCTTTAGAGAGCAATGAGGTCTCCCCCCAGCCTCCTCTTCTCCACACTGAACACTCCCAGTTCCCTTAGTCATTCCTCACCAGCCCTGCTCTCCAGACCCTTCCCCAGCTTTGCTGCCCTTCTCTGAACCTGCTCCAGCAACTTTATGCACTGTTTGAGGAAGCTCTTGTATGAATGGCCTCAGCAGGAATCTAATAGCACCTGAATTCCACATCACTTTGCACTGTCACTTTTGCTTTTCTCCTCTGTCAGGCTTCTTCATGATACTTCACTTTCACTGACTTTGTGTTGGAATATAAATATTTTGTATTAATAGCCTATTGCAAACTGCTTGGAAGTGAACACACAGCTTCTGCTGACCTAGTTGCCAGCTTGTGCTGCCCCTATCCCATTCCCTCTTCTTCTTGGTGCTGCTGTTAGTCAAGAACTGGAAGTTAGTTTGACCTGACTGGCGTTTTGAGAGACAACTTATTTTCCTAGCTTAAGTTTCTTCTTCCAGTAATCTAATTTTTTGTAACTGGCCCCAGTGTAGTTGTTTATATTTAGTAGGAAGGCCACAATAAGGCCTTCCCAAAGTCTTCTCTTCTCCAGGGTCAACAATATCAACTCATCCATTCCTCAAAGCAGTGGTGGTCTAGCACTCTGATTTCTCTCTTGTGGGCCTCCTCTGGGCTTGCTCTAACAGATCTTTTTTGCAGTGGGGGACCAGAGTTGGGCACAGTACTCCAGACAGATTCTCATGCAAATGGAGTAGAGAGGGAGAGTCACTTCCCTCAGCCTACTGGCCACTCTTCTTTTTATGCAGTCCAAGTTATGAGTTCTGGGTTGCTGGCTCATTTCCAATTGTTCATCTATCAATACCCCTAAGTCCTTTTCTGCAAGGTTGCTCTCAATCCTTTTGTCCTTCAGTCTGTATTGACATTTGTGATTGTCTCAAACAAGGTGCAAGATCATAGAATCATGGAATGGTTTAGGTTGGAAGGCATCTCAGAGATCATCTACTCCAAACACCTCTGTCATGGGCAGGGACGTCTCTCAACTAAGCTTGTCTCCTCAAGACCTCATCCAATCTGGCTGTGAAAACCTTCAGAGAGGAGGCATCTCCCCTGTGAAGAGAGACTGAGAGCCCTGGGGCTGTTTAGTCTGGAGAGGAGAAGGCTGAGAGGGGATCTGATCAATGTCTATCAATAGCTGAGGGGTGGGTGTCAAGTGGAGGGGGCCAGGCTCTTTTGGGTGGTGCATAGGAATAAGCCAAGGAACAATGGGTTCAAACTTGAACAGAGAAGACTTCAGCTCAACATGAGGAGAAACTTCTTCACAGTGAGGGTGACAGAGCACTGGAACAGGCTGCCCAGGGGGGTTGTGGAGTCTCCTTCTCTGGAGACGTTCAAATCCCACCTGGATGCATTCCTGTGTAGACCACCCTGAGTGATCCTGCTCTGGCAGGGGGGTTGGATCTGATGATCTCTGGAAATCCCTTCCAACCTCTGATATACTGTGAGACTGTGATACTGTGACCCAAGATAAATACTGTTGGGAAGAAATTATATGTCTTCTCACTATGTCCTTATCATTCATAGTCTGTTCTACACCCCCGGGACCCTCAGAACCCCACAAATCCTCACATATTTTCTCACTGTTGTTTAGTCCCTTGATATATAATTTTCAGGTTTTTTTTGTTTTGTTTTCTTTTGGCTTTTTTTTTTTTTTACCTTTGGTCTTCTTTTGCTCTCTCATTCTATTTTAAACCTTTGACTGACACAATTTATGATTTTGGATTCACAAAGACAGGATTTCCAGCTGGGCTCAAGTAATCTGGCAGATTTTTGCCTTTTAAAAATAGTGACTTTTATATCTTAGGTTTTCTGCTGAAGTAAGCTATGGTATCCATAATTCTCTTACAACACAGTCAACATATGTCTGTCCTGACTCAAAAATTAAATTTTGCCCATGTTTGATAATAGGATCATTTAGAGTAGTTATGCTATTAAAGAAACAAGCAAACAAAAAATTCCCAGTGACAAATACTTGCTGCAATCTGATGCTGCAGTACCTCTGGTCTGTTTTGGGTTCATCTGACTCTTGTTCCTCCAACTTTGCAATTATTTATGTTGTGGTCACCTTTGTTTTATGGCCTCAGTCATAGAATTATATAGTGGTTTGGGTTGGAAGGGACCTCTAAGAGTCACCTAGTCCAACCCACTGTGTATTAAGCAGGGACAACCTCAACTAGATCAGGTTGCTCAGACCCTGTCGAGCCTCACCTTGAATATGTCTGGGAATGGGGCCTCAACCACCTCCATGGGCAGCCCAGAAAAGAACTTGTTCCTAACATCCAATCTAAACCTACAAGAGTTTGAAGCCATTGAAAAACAGTTTGAACCAGTTGAAAACGATTTGAAACCAGTTTGAAACCATTGTCCCTTGTCCTTTCGCACCAGGCCTTTGGAAACAGTCTCTGATGTTTTCAAACCTTGAAAAATCCTTGTGTATTATCACTTTGGATTGCCTCCTCCTCTGTGTTTGTAGAATTCATAATGCTAGAAAGAAATGATGCAAAGAATTGTTTGCAAAGGCCTGTAGTGACAGGACCAGGGGCAATGGCTTCAAAATAGAGCAGAGCAGAATTAGATTGGATGTTAGGAACAGATTCTGCACCACGGGGGTAGTGGAACACTGGAACAGGTTGCCCAGGGAGGTGGTTGGGCCCTATCCCTGCAGATATTCAAGGTGAGGCTGGGCAACCTGATCTAGTGGAGGATGTCCCTGCTGACTGCAGAAGAGGTTGGACTGGATGACCTTTGGAGGTTCCTTCCAACTCAGACCATTATGTGATTCTATGACCATACATTGTTAAACCTGGCTTGTAAGGCACTGTATTGGTTTAAAGAAATCAGACTATTATTAATATTCAATTAGCATTAATAGTAACAGCAGATTAGTAACAGCTTGGAGCTTCTTTACTGCTGAGCAGCCAGTGTTGTTTCCCTACTGATGTAGTCATAATGCAACATGACTTCCTTGCTTTTAGTTCTCTAAACAAATCTTTAAATACACACTGGAAGCCCCTTCACTGACACCTTTCATTCCCATAGCTTATGCAGTGTTTTGGGAAGCATTTTGGCTAGCAGCTTGAGGAGGGGATTCCTGCCCCTCCCCTCCTGCTCTGGTGAGACCCCACCTGGAGTCCTGTGGCCAGCTCTAGAGTCCTCAACACAAGAAGGACATGGCACCATTAGAGTGGGGCCAGAGGAGGCCACAAAGATGATCCAAGGGTTGGAGCACCTCTGCTGTGAAGATAGGTTGAGGCAGCTGGGGGTGTTCAGCCTGGAGAAGAGAAGATTCCAGGGGGATCTTAGAGCTGCCTTCCAATAGCTGAAGGGATCCAACAGGAAGGCTGCAGAGGGACTTTATACAACAGTGTCCACTGATAAAACAAGAGGGAAGGGATTGAAATTGAAGGATAATAGGTTTAGATTGGATCTTAGGAAAAAAATTTTCATTATGAGGGTGGCAAGACTCTGGCATGGAGTGTTCAGAGAGGCTGTGGATGTTCTCTCCCTGGAGATGTTCAAGGCCAGGCTGGATGGGGCCTTGAGTCACCTGGGCTAGTTGAGAGGTGTCCATGGCAGGGAGGTTGGATTGGATGACCTCTAAGTTCTCTTCCAGCCTAAGCCATTCTATGTTTCTATGATATGATCTTTGAGGTCTCTTCCAACCTAAAATTTCCTGTGGTTCTATGTCACTTCAAATTTGTGCCCATCTTCTTTCCCCCACGTGTTGGCTGATCAATTCCAATTCACAAGACATGCTGGCATAACACAGGTGTTATAAATACATCAGACTGAAATATCCATGGTTCATTTGCTTCTGAAATGGTTTTGATTTGGGTTTTGCCTTTTTTTTTTTACAGCCATTACCTTAGAAACTAATAACTACTTACACAGTAAAAATATCAGAATTCCATTAATTGACTGAAGGGGGGAAAATGCAATTTTACTTTTTTTTTTCTTGCAAAAGAGAAGAGCAAACCTTTGTTGGTGCTTGCAGGAACTCACCTCCCCAGTTTTTGTTTATTATGCTCAGATTTTTTGTCAAATTTACAGTGACACAAGGAATACATTGTTTTCCTCAATTGGAACTGTGCTGTCACATGAATGTGAACTTCCTGACTATGTCTTAAGTTAAATGTCAAGGGATATACATTTTCCACATAGAATAAAATCAATTGCAAGTTTCTTTTAACAGTGCTGGAGGAAAAAAAAAATATGTCCACTGTGTTTTTAAGGCCAGTAGAATTGCCTCAGGTTGTGTTAATAAAAATGATCTGCCCAAATAACAACAGAGTTACTCACAGGGCCTAACACAGCAAATATTCCTGACTGCAATAAGCAGAATTATCAACATTTTAATAAGAGATTTAATGTGAGATTGGGATAAAAGGAATAAAACAGTTTAAATTTTTTTGGAAAAAAGAATAATCACTTGATTAAAAGAGTATTTCATTAATCAATTTATTCAAAAGAATATTTAGTTCACAGGATCCCAGAATGTTAGGGGTTAGAAGGGACCTCTGGAGATCTTCCAGTCCAACCCACCTGCCAGAGCAGGAACATAGAGTCTGGCACAGATCCCATAGGAACACATCCAGACAGGGCTGGAAAGTCTCCACAGAAGGAGACTCCACAACCTCTCTGGGCAGCTTGTTCCAGGGCTCTGTCACCCTCACAGTGAAGAAGTTCCTCCTCATGTTGAGGTGGAACCTCCTGTGCTGCAGTTTCCATCTATTGACCCTTGTCCCATCCCAGGGCACAAGTGAGCAGAGGCTGTCCCTGTCCCTTCCTTCCTGACCCCCAGCCCTCAGATATTTATAGACATTGATCAGATCCCTTCTCAGTCTTCTCCTCTCTACACTAAACAGCCCCAGGGCTCTCAGCCTCTCCTCCCCAGGCAGTGCTCCAGTCCCTTCAGCATCCTTGCAGCCCTCCCTTGGACTCTCTCCAGCAGATCCCTGTCCCTCCTGAACTGGGGAGCCCAGAGCTGGATGCAATATTCCAGGTGGGGCCTCTCTATTTAAAAGAATATTTACTTAATCAGTTTATTGAAAAGAATACTTAGCTAATTATTTTTTTTCAAAAGAATATTTAGTTAATCAATTTCTTTAAAAGAATATTTAATCAATTTAATTACTTTTTTTTTTTTTTGATTCCAGTACTAAACAGGGAGAGGCTTTCTGACTTTTTTTTCCCACATAGCTTTCGAAAAGTCCCTTCCTCAGCACAGAAATACTCCCAGCAAAGCCCTCAGTGTAGTGGCTACATGTAACAAGAATTTCTGCCTAATGTCTCATCTAAATGCAGCTTCTTCTGGTGTGAAGCCTTTACCACTGATCCTGCCACTCCATGCCTTTGAAAAAAGGCCCTCTCCAGCTCTCCTGTGGCCCCCTTCAAATACTGGAAGGCTGCTAGAAAGTCTTCCTGGAGCCTTCCCTTCTCTGGTCTGAGCAGCTCTAAGCCTGTTTTCATGGAAGTGTTTCTCTGGCCCCCAGATCATCTTTGTGGCCTCCTCTGGACCTGCTTTAACAGGTTCATGTCCTTCTTGTCCATGTCCAGAGCTGGACACAGGGCTTCAAGTGTGCTCCCAACAGAGCTGAGTAGAGGGGGATCATCCTCTCCCCTAAGTTACTGGCCATGCAGGTGGGGATGCAGATAAACCTCATTTTGAGGTATGTTATGCCAATATGCCTTAACTTAGACAACCACTATAGGCATTCTTTGTCCTTGAAGATCAAGTCACAAGAAAGCAGAAAACAAGACAGAACAACAAATTATACATGAGGAAAAAAAAATAACTAAGAGGAATAATTTAGCGTGAAACTCAAGATTTTAATAGAAGATCATCTCTCTCTCTTTTTTTTTTTAAACAACAAGCACTATTTAAAAATTCCACCTGTAGGCCAAATCAGTCGCCTATGATCCTGCTAAGGTTTGACACTGGAACAGAACTTGAGGATTTTCCTTAGAACAAAAGAATAAAACCCATTTTAATCAACTCTCCTTCTTCTTTAATCAGCACAGCCTGCGTTTCATGAACAATTTATGGCACTCAACAAAAAACAGGGGAGGAGGGGGGAACTCTTCTTTCAGAGTTGTGCAAAACAAAGGGAAAAAGCTATCCTAAAAGGGAACACCAGCACTGTGGGTAGAAAACAGGCAGAGTATGGTAGGATATGAGCAGGCATAATTGCGTGCTTTGATATTTATGATGAAAGACCTGAGCTGAAAGAAAAATGACAAAAATGCTATCTTAGCCTTTTATGAAACAAAGGAAACCTGAAGGTCGTGCAGTAGTAATTTCCATCGTTCCTTCCAAAGCTCTGGCAAAGCTTTGAAAATTCATGTGTAATAGCAGCTACCTTGTCTAAGTGAAAGTGTATTGAAATCAGCTTGGGATGTGCATTATCTAAAAGGAACCTTCGTTTCTCAACTGCAACAAAAGGAAAAATTATATTCCAGGACTTTCAGCTGACTACGATAAATTACGTTGTCTTAGCTGGAGAAAAAAGCTCTCCTTGGGTTCTGCAGTTAATTCTCTCAGACTCAGAAGGTTCTGCTACAGCTAACTCGTTTTGAAAGAATTTACTCCTGGAAACTAGGAAAAGGAAAGAATTCATAAGGAATTTGTAAAGAAGGCTTTTGGAAGGAATTTGAAAGGAATAAGGGAGGGAGGGAGGGAGGAAAGAAGGAAGGAAGGAAGGAAGGAAGGAAGGAAGGAAGGAAGGAAGGAAGGAAGGAAGGAAGGAAGGAAGGAAGGAAGGAAGGAAGGAAGGAAGGAAGGAAGGAAGGGAGGGAGGAAGGGAAAGAGAAAGAGAAAGAAAGAAAGAAAGAAAGAAAGAAAGAAAGAAAGAAAGAAAGAAAGAAAGAAAGAAAGAAAGAAAGAAAGAAAGAAAGAAAGAAAGAAAGAAAGAAAGAAAGAAAGAAAGAAAAGAAAGAAAGAAAGAAAGAAAGAAAGAAAGAAAGAAAGAAAGAAAGAAAGAAAGAAAGAAAGAAAGAAAGAAGGAAAGAAAGAAAGAAAGAAAGAAAGAAAAAGAAAGGAAGAAAGAAGGAAAAAAGAAAGGAAGAAAGAGAAAGAAAGAAAACGAAAGAAAGAAGCTCTTAAAAATTGCAATATGTGCACTAAAACACAGCAAAACTTGCCCGACAAATTCTCACTAACAAGAAATGGGAGCTAAGAATACAGAATGGAAAAGGATGTTTGCTTAGAGATTTGTACAGCTGCACAGCATTGCTGAATTTCATTTCAATCCATACTCCTCCATGTACTAAGTAAATGGTTAAATTTAAAGATATCTGCCCCAGTGAGGCCCCACCTGGAATATTTCATCCAGTTCTGGGCTTCCCAGTGCAGGAGGGACAGGGATATGCTGGAGAGAATCCAAGGGAGGGCTACAAGAATGCTGAAGGGACTGGAGCACTGCCTGGTGAGGAAAGGCTGAGAGCCCTGAGGGTGTTTAGTGTGGAGAGGAGAAGGCTGAGAGGGGATCTGATCAGTGTCTATAAATACCTGAGAACTGGGGTCAGGAAGGAAGGGACAGGGACAGGCTCTGCTCAGTTGTGCCCTGGGATGGGACAAGGGTCAATAGATGGAAACTGCAGCACAGGAGGTTCCACCTCAACATGAGGAAGAACTTCTTTACTGTAAGGGTGACAGAACCCTGGAACAAGCTGCCCAGAGAGGTTGTGGAGTCTCCTCTGGAGTCTGGAGACTTGAGCATCCTGTCACTTTTTCTGGGAAAGTTAGAAGAAAATTTGTTAGTTCAAGTGAAATAAATTTTAGAGGTGACAAAAGCAAAGCAGAAGCCTTTCTCAAATCTGGGATTTTGAATTTTGGAAAGGCTGTTTCTTTGTGTCCCCCCCTAGAGTACTGCTGTTTGCACATGTGGGCAAAACAGTCCTGCACTGTGTGACATCCAAAAGCTTCATTACTTCTCCAGTATTTCCTTGCCATGGATGAAGACCATTTGGTTTTAAGATATTAACTTTTAGACTTTCATGTTTCCATGTAATTTGACCTTTCAGTACTGAGAGGTCACATATTGCAAGTTATCTGTTCCACTTCATTGATGGGAGGCACAAATCCACACTGCTTGGTTGGGTAGAGTTGCACAAATGAATGTGCAGGATGAACAATAAAATACAGCTTAAATCCTTGGGCCAAACCATCAGGTAAGAATGTTTGCTAGTGGAGAATGTCCTCCTGTACTCAGCACTGGGTGGGCCATACCTTGAGTCCTGGACATAGTGCTGGCAAGGGTCCAGAGAAGGGCAATGAAGCTGGTGGAGGGTCTGGAGAACAGGGCTGGTGAGGAGCTGCTGACAGAACTGGGGGTGTTTAGTGTGGTGAAGAGGAGGCTGAGGGGAGACCTCATTGCTCTCTACAGCTCCTGAAGCAGGCTGGAGACAGATAGGTTGGTCTCTTCTCCCTAGTATCAAGTGACAGGACAAGAAGAAATGGCATCAGGTTGCATCAGGGGAGGTTTAGGTTGGATATGAGAAGAAAATTCTCCACTGAAAGAACTCTCAGCTACTGGCACAGGCTGCCCAGGGACATGGTTGAATCCCCATCCCTGGAGGTGTTTCAAAGAGGCAGGGATGTGGTGCTGAGGACCATGCTTTACCCCCAGCCTTGGTAGAGTTAGCTAATTCCTCTTTTCCAGAGAAAGTGAAATCATTACGATTATGCAACCTTTAGCCCTTCACAAAGTGTTATTTCCTCAACAAACAGAACTGACAGCTTCTTGAGGAGCTTATCCTGTAAGGGCATGATTAGGAGTGGAGAGAATTTGCTACTCTTACCATTGTTAATCATGGCTGCTGCTACTAGTGCCATTGTTACCATGGCCAGTGGGAGCTGTGTGGACTCCTGCATTGCTGCCTCACGAGGTTGTACTCAGGTTTATTAGAAGCTGTATAAACAGCCCAGCATTCTGAGGAGTTTCTCAGTGAAACACAAAGCCACAAACAACAACTGGCTGCACTCAATGGGCTGGAGGAACACAAGGAAGTGAAGAGAGGTTTTTTCAATACCTTCCCACTTGCAGAGCTCCTGGCCTTGGTTCCATGATATCACGGAGGTTTACTCCTAAACACTGCCTGCATTGTAGAGTAAAATCTCACAGAGTGATGTGTAAGGATGTCATGTTTCTACTAACATGATACTTTACTGCTTCAACACAGTCTCTGAATATATTCAGTATTTTGAATACATACATTATATATATATAAATATATGCTTGGATACAGTATCTGAATATAATCAATATATTACATCCATATGCTTGAATATATTCTCTGAATAAATTCAATGAAGGTTCACAGATTGCATTGGGTTGGAAGGACCCTCAAAGACCATCTTGTCCAAGCCCCCTGGCACTCAGCAGGGACACCTCCAAATGGATTAAGCTGCTCAGGGCCACATCAAGCGATCTTGAATGTCTCCAGGGACAGGGTCTGAACAACATCCCTGGGCAACCTGTTGCAGTGTTTCACCATCCTCAATGTGCAGAATTTCCTCCTGATATGCAACATCACATTATCACAGTATCACAGAACATTAGAGGTTGGAAGTGACTTCCAGAGATCATCCAGTCCAACCTCCCTGCCAGAGCAGGATCACCCAAGGTGAGTTTATGTGTCCAGAGAAGGAGACTCCACAACCTCTCTGGGCAGCCTGTGCCAGTGCTCCATCACCTTCATTATAAAGAAGTTGCTTCTCATGTTGAGGTGAAACCTTCTCTGTTCAAGTTTGAACCCATTGTTCCTTGGCTTATTCCTGTGCACCACCAAAAAGTGCCTGGCCCCCTCCACTTGACCCCCACCCCTCAGCTATTGATAGACACTGATCAGATCCCTCTCAGTCTTCTTTTCTCTAGACTGAACATAAAGCCACTCTGCTCCACTTTCACACCACTGCCTCTCACCCTATCACCACAGGCCCTTCTGAACAGTGTTTCCCCAGCCCTATTTAAGTTTGCTTCAGATATTGAAATGCTGCTCTAAGGTCTCCCTGGAGCCTTCTCTTCTCCAGGTTGAGCAGCCCCAACTCTCCCAGTCTGTCCCCATAGCAGAGGTGCTCCAGCCTTCTGATTATCTTAGTGGTGTCCATCAGGTCCACCTCTCTCTTGTGTGGAGGGCTCCAGAGCTGGACACAGTACTCCAGGTGAGGTCTCCCCAGAGCAGAGCAGAGTGGCAGATTCCCCTCTCTTGACCTGCTGGCCACACTGCTTTTGTTGCAGCCCAGGCTGCTGTTGGCCTTCTGGGCTGGAAGCATGCATAATACCTGTGAGAGTATCATAATCCTCTGTGTTGCTGGGTCTGCTACCAGAGATTCCATGGCACAAAATGTTTCTGATAAATAAAGATTTTTCTGAAAAAAAATTTGTTTTCTAGCTTTTACTGGATGAAACTGGCCCTGTCCTTGCTCTGCTGCTGTTTTCACTCTGCTAGGGAAAAGCTGCTGTGGACGTCTTGAGATGCTTACTAGACATAGCTATCTCCTGTGCAAGCTCACTGCAGTTCCCAGCTGTGATGTCCATTTCCTACTGCTGTGCACAAGCTGGAGGGGAGGCACTGTGGAGAGTCTGGTCTGGTAACTACTCCTTAACCTTCCACTGGAGGTGACTACAGTGCAATGAGTCACTGATTGAATGAGACACAGTTAGATATTCTGCATTCTCCAGCTTCCCTCCATTGAATCTGTGCTGAAGCATCTCTTCCCTCCTTCAGATATTGTTAAGTTCAGGACCTCTAAGCTATTGGATTGAGGGTTTTGGTTTTTTTTTCCCCATAATTTTTCTTTCAAAAATGACCTAAATGGAATTAAACTGAAGATTATTCCACTGCATCATTGCCTCAGTGAGATACTGATTTTTCTTTGGCCAGATTTCAAAATTATATAGGTATTAAATACTCAAATGGGATCTCCTGGAATCTTTCAAAATCCTCAGGCACCATGCTTTTTGAAGATAAACTTAAGGGGTCATCCTGTCTATATTTTCAGCTGCCTAAATACTTCAAATCATCAGGCACCACTTCCTTGAAGAAAATACCCCTTGCCCCTTGACACAGAAAGTCTGCCCAGGCAGCTAATCAGGATGAACTCCAAGCTCTGCTGATTTTCAGTCACCTCCATTTGATTTTTCCTAAAAATCATACATGTAGAAAAACCTTCTGCTAGGAGCTGTCTCAGAATTAATTTTTTCATTGTTGTCGTTTGTGGTTTGTTTTGTTCTTAAAAAAAAAAAAAGGGCAACAAAAAAAGGAACTTATCTTTTTTCACTCTGTGTATTCCCTTTGCTCTTGGCTAAGGAGTCAGCTAAAGTTTTTGTTTCTTTTGCCATGGTGAAATGAAATACTTTCCGTAGTAGTATCTTGGACGAGTGCATAAACCACTTGAAGAATCATAGAATCACAGAATGGTCTGGGTTGGGAGAGACCTTCAAAGCTCATCCAGTCCAACCCCTCTGCACTCAGCAGGGACATCCCCACTAGATCAGGTTGCCCAGAGCCCTGTTGAGCCTCACCTTGAATATCTCCAGGGATGGGACTTCAACCACCTCCCTGGGCAAGCTGTTCCAGTGTTCCACCACCCTCATGGTGCAGAACTTGTTCCTAACATCCAAACTAAATCTGCTCTGCTCTAGTTTGAAGTCATTGCCCCTTGCCCTGTCACTGCAGCCCATTGCAAACAGTCCCTCTCCATCCTTCTTATGGGCCTCTCTTCAGGTCCTGGAAGGCTGCTATTCAGTCTCCCAAGAGCCTCCTATATTCCAGGCCATCATAGGTACTAACAAACAGTAATTTTAATTTGAATCTTTACAAGAATTCCTGAGTTCTTAGAAGTTACATCAAGAGATCAACACCTTTAACATAGGGAACTGTGTCCATGCTATGTAGGACAAAAGGAAACAGCCTCAAGTTGAACCAGGGGAGGTTTAGGTTGGACGTGAGAAGAAACTTCTTCACTACAAGGATTCTCAACCACTGGAAGAGGCTCCCCAGGGAGGGGGTTGAATCCCCATCCCTAGAGGTGTCTCAAAAAGACAGAGATGTGGCACTGAGGGCCATGGTTTGGCATCAGTTTTGTATAGAGTTAGAGAATGGCTGGACTGCATGATCTTGAAGGTCTTTTCCAACCCAAATAATTCTCTGATTCTTAAGCTTTATCCCCAGGTAGCTACGGAAGCTGTGGTGACAACTAAATGTAAAAGAGCTCTTGGAATAGAGCAGAGTTGCTTAGACAAAATTATATACAGGTGTGGGGAGTTTCAATCTGTAAATCTAGCCAAAAAGTCTGAGAACAACTTCAGAACAACTCATGGTTTTGAGAAATTACAGAGCAGTAAAGTCAGAAGCTAAAGTTCCAGTTGTGGCCCTGAGGTGAACAGGACACAAAACCTTGCTGCTGGCAGAATTGTGGCTATGCATGGGATAGGCAGGATCAGCCTACTGCAGGAATTTAGAATTCCTAAGACTTTTGCCTGTAGGTCAAATTTGCTTGAAATTGGCCAAAGGCTTGAAAGTTATCAGCACAATTGACAGATCCATGGGAAAATTGATTAAGATAGTCTTAGATTGGATTAAAAGGTGGGGGTCAAGCTTCACTAAGCTGAAGGGGACCAATACAAAGTGGTATAAATTCCTTGTAATTTTGTTTTCAAAGTCATATTTCTCAGATTTGGGGTTTCAGGTGTAAAATACAGACTCAAATGATGAGCTGAGTGCAAGTGATTAAAGAATGGGGGCAGATCTTGGCAGAACAGCTCTGGGAGGTGTAAGCTGCTGTCTGTGCAAAGGAGACACAGTCACAGATTCACAGCATCACAGGATGATAAAGATGGTAAATATCATCTAGTTCTAAACCCCTGTGCCATTGGCAAGGATACCTTCCACTAGATCAGGTTGCCCAAAGCCTCATCCAGCCTGGCAATGAACACCTCCAGGGAGGGGGCATCCACAACCTCCCTGGGAAGCCTCTTCCCGTGTCTTACCACCCTCACTGGAATGAATTTCTTCCTCATCTCCAATCAAAATCCATCCTCCTTAAGATTCAGTACACTCCCTCTCATGCTATCACTACAAGCCATTGAAAAAGTCCCTTCCTGGATTTCTTGCAGCTTCCTTCAGGTACTGGAAGGCTGCTCTAAGGTCTCCCTGGAGCCTTCTCATCTCCAGGCTGAACAGCCCCAACGGTCTCAGCCTGTCCCCACAGGGGAGGTCCTCCAGCCCTCTGACCATCTTGGTTGCCTTCTCTGGACCCTCTCCAGCAGTTCCATGTCCATTTCAGGCTACAGGATAAATCATTACCACAGGTATAGAGGAATGGAGAGAAAACTGAAAATACACAGAAGGGCAGACTTCACCTGAGCACCACCAAATCTTGGACACACAGGAGAAGTGAGATCATGTTTTGTCATTTGGCAATCTAACAAATCACTCTAAAGCAATGAAGGAATTGTGTGCAGGAACTTCTCTTCCTAAGGTTTGGTTGTCTCTGTTGGGGTTGAACTAGAAGCTAGGAGGTGTTTCAGCTGCCCTGGGTTTCTACAGAACCCTACATAGGTGACAGTAAGTCTGCAGAATAGGGGTTTTATGGCTTAGATGATGTTGGCAGTAAAATTATCTCTTAGGTTTGACCCTAAATAAGTTTAGGACGAATCACCTCAGGTTACCTTCACCTCCCTCTGTATTCAATAAAAAGAAATAAGCATCTTCAAGGGGCAGTTCAGTTCACTTATGACTCAAGCACTCTTAAGGTGCTTATCTCCTTCCATTGATCACTTGTGGGCTTAGAGTGACTGTGACACCAATTTAGTAACTACAATTAGATGAATAAAATTCAGTCTTAGTCTCCTATTTAAAAGGTTATTTTTGTTTTGCCATAAATGCAGTGATACAGCTGCTGGGGACATAAAACCAGGTGATTTAGGTTTGTGAGCACCTGTGTGTTGCTCTTATGTCACTCACCCAAAGAAATAAAAACACAGAGGACTTTTTTGAGTGTGCCTGTGCAACCTATCCAAGGAAATGAACATACCTGTATTGGTACTTCTCTGGGTAAACCTGAGTCCTGAATTAAAGATTTTGAAAAGGGGTGATTAAGTTAACTATTTGACTTGGAAGTGGGCCTACAATAAAGCTGGGGAGGAACTTTTTAGGGTGT
The DNA here is from genome assembly GCF_027791375.1 of Indicator indicator. NCBI lineage: Eukaryota > Metazoa > Chordata > Aves > Piciformes > Indicatoridae > Indicator > Indicator indicator. Next base: position 2,419,387 of record NC_072021.1, read on the forward strand.
CAGGGAGTGATAGGACTGGGGGGGACAGAGCAAAACTAGAAATGGGTAGAATCAGGTGGGATGTTAGGAAGAAGTTCTTCACCATGAGAGTGGTGAGACACTGGAACAGGTTGCCCAAGGAGGTGGTGGAAGCCTCATCCCTGAAGGTTTTTGCAGCCAGGCTGGATGTGGCTGTGAGCAATCTGATTCAGCATGAGATGTCCCTGCCCATGGCAGGGAGTTGGAACTGGATGATCCTTGAGGACCCTTCCAACCCTAACAATTCTCTGAGTCTATGATTCTTTCTACCCCTACATTACTATTACATGATTATGATCCCACAGAGTCTGAAGGCAGACCAGAAGAACTCCTCATAATTTTTCAAATCAAAGACTATTCAGACAATGGAGGTGGGAAGAGAAAGCCAGTGCAATGAGCTATGAAAGAGAAACCCAACCTGACTTTTAAAAGGAAAATAAAAATACTCTGTTTTCCAACAAGAGAGAGAGAAATAATTTGATAAGGTTGATAGTAGAGCATAATTATTGTAAAGACCCATCTTTCTGTATTGATTTCTTGGTCAAAAAGCCCAACAACAGAACAAAGCAAAATCTTAAAACCCATTAGACATCCTTTGCATCATTAAAAGAAAGAATAAAAGGAAAAATAAAAACTAAAGTAGCACTGTTGAGTGCACTTGGTTGTTTACAAACCCAACCTTCAAATGTTTTCATCCAACACTGATTTCAAGCAGCAAATGAAGTAATCTTTTAGGCAAGTAATAGGATTTTATTCTCATGAGATTCCCCCACAGGGAGGTGGCCACTTCCTTAAGTCAGTCAGTCAGGTATGATGATACCTCAAATCCCAACTGCTTGAAGCAAATAAATAATAAATGAAGATGGTATTTGAGTCTGGAAAAAATCATCCTCCAGGTCGAGCTCCTTCCTTTTGGTGAAGTCTGCAAGATGTGTAGTGTGGAAGCAGGAGCTAAAGGTTAGGAGCTTGACCATGCACTGCACTCCAGCTTGTAAGCTCCAAAGTGGCTTCTAACTATGAACCAAACATATCATTGAAGGCTGGGGGGGGGGGTGGGGGGTGGAGGGGTTGTGTTTCTTTTTTTATTTTTCTTTTCCCTTCTTCTTATTCTTTATTCCTTATAGTCTAAGGTTTGCTTTCACTCCAGGGGAGGAGAGAGTCAGAAAATGCAGGAAAGAAAAGTTAGCATTCTTTCTGAGCACAAACCTGCTGCTAAGCTGGTATTTTGTATTGATTTTTCCTGAAGCCTGTAATCTTGAAAGCTTGTAACAGAGGATGAGGTAAATATCATTTTATTTGCTCAAATAGGTTTAGATTAGATTGAGATGAAAAACTAGAGACAGGCCAAATTAGGACTGAAAGCAGCAATTACAGATTATTGTTTCCAGCAGTAACTAGAATAGGTTATTTCGCTGATAAAAAGGCTTGCTGAAAGAAAGAAGAGGTGATTTTCCTTAAAGCCTTAAAATAATACCCAGAGAAGAAGAGACAAGGAAGATATAAACAGAAATTCATAACAAATGTATGCTGCATGTTAAAAAAGACAGAAGTCAGGCTACCTGTAGGGTCAATTAGCACATGGATTATTATTCACTCACCTAACTGCCCACAGCTTAGTGCCTTATCCTCAAAACCCACACTTCTGGATGCATGAACACAGACGGAGAGAGTTGGGGCTATTCAATCCAGAGAAGAGAAGGCTCTGAGGAGACTATTGTGGCTTTCCAGTATCTGAAGGGGCTACAAGAAAGCTGGGGAGGAGCTTTTGAGGGTGTCAGGGAGTGACAGGACTGGGGGGAATGGAGGAAAATCAAAAAAGGTAGATTCAGATTGGATGTTAGGAAGAAATTCTTCCCCATGAGCGTGGTGAGACACTGGCACAGGTTGCCCAGGGAGGTGGTGGAAGCCTCATCCCTGGGGGTTTTTGCAGCCAGGCTGGATGTGGCTGTGAGCAACCTGCTGTAGTGTGAGGTGTCCCTGCCCATGGTAGGGGGATGTTGGAACTGGATGATCCTTGAGGTCCCTTCCAACCCTGACTGATTCTATGATTCCATGGTTCTATGGTCTTAAAAACCAAGCAGATGGTGAAATGCTATGAGCAGGCCAGTTACAGTTGATTGTATGAGTCTGTGCAAATAGGATTTCCTAGCAAACTAGGAATATACTTTTCATTGTGTGTTTTTTTTTTCTTATCTCCTGAAAAAACAACAACAACAACAAAAAAAAACCAAAACCAAAAAAAGAAACACATCATTCACCCTAAAGGATAATATTAAAAAAAAAAAAAAAAAAGAATCAGCCCTTAAAAGTAATTCCTTCGATAAAATAGTTTCTGAGGGGGAAAAAAAGAAAAGGAAAAAAAAGCCAAACCTGTGTACAAAAGCGTTCAAATGATACTGACAATAAGGCATGGAATTTAAAAGGCTTAACCATGTCTTATCTCGGAGTCTGTTTTATTTCTTCATCTTCTGAACACTTCAAACATATGAGCTGTTATTCCATCTTTAGATCAGTAACTTTGAATTGTTCTACCTGTCATTCCGCAGCGACTAGCACGGCTAGATGTCACGCCATGATTGTTTGCACTTTCATTCTTTCACATTAAATGGCAATCATCCGCTCCTTTTGATTTGTTTCTTTTATTTAGCCCTGAAGTTTTTACACTAGAATCTCATTAAAGCTGAACTGGTGTACTCCTGTCAAAAAAAACTAATGGGAGGAAAAAAAAAACAACAAACTAAACAAACAAACAAAAAACCAAACAACAGAAAGAAAGTTTAAAAGAGAAATGTTTCACCTATATTGTCACTTACTGCTGGAGTTGTATTTAGCAAGATTTGCAGAGTTTACTTCTCTGCTTTACGTTCTCTGTGCTTGCTTTCAAGCTCTCTGCTTCCTCCCCCCCCCCCCATTGTACAAAATTAGGATGATTCCTTCTGATAAACCAGACACCTAAATAAAATTACAACAAACAGAAGAAATTTTATCTCCTCAAAACATTAATTTTTTTTTTCCCTTTTCATAGGACAAATATTTCCTGCTAGTCAAGGGTATTGCCAGAGAAATTTCCTAGGCAAAGGACGCTAAGCACTTGATTGAGCAGACATTGTTTACAGAAGTGTAGCTCCACGTCTGACTTACAGGAACAAACAAATTAAAGAAATCCTCCACTGATGGTATTTCCAGGCATGTATGATAATATTCTTTGTCATTCATGCAGACAACTAAATCCCCACCCTTGAAAATACCTCTCTGCAGATTTTTTTTTTCCTTCCCCTCCAGCAACATTTAGTTTTTCATCCAGGTAAGGCTGCTAATTACAGCAGCTAAAAAAAAAAAAAGAGAGAGGAAAAAAAGGGAAAAAAATTGATTACTGAGCTGTTTGTAAGAGGTCTCAAATTACATAGAAGTTATTTATGCAGAAGTATGGCTTGCTCTATCAGGAAAGGAAAAATCATACCAGACCCATTTAATCTATGGTATGAAGGACAATGAAAAATATATCCATTCAATAAGAATCTTCTTTTATCTTATGCTGCTGCACTGACAGATAAGAGAAATATATCATGTGGATTCTGATCCCTCTATGAGTTCCAGAAAATAAGATAAGGGTCTGCAAAATGCTGGCAAATTAATCCCAGTGAAATTACTAACCATTTTGTCTAAAGATCCAGTAGTCAGGAGGGATAACTTAGAGGTCACCTTTACCATTAACGCAGAGGGTTTGCTCGATGGTATTGTGGCACACATTGTACATCTAAATGCCCCATCTCAAAATGAATTTCTCAGCAGTTCTGAATACGCTCCTTAGATTTAACTCAAACCAGGCAAGGCTTTTTTTTTATTATTATTATTTTATTTTACCTCCCCCCTGCCCTGTGTAAAACACAATCTTTTAAGCCTTCTGTCTTCCATTTGCCTGTGCCTAAATGACGACCTCTTCCCTCGGAACTTAAATGATGTGCAAGCTGTGAGATGTCAAAGGATCTCGGTGGCTTGAACACAAAGATAAGATAGGGCTTATTAATAACAAATATGAAATTGCTCTGAGGTGTAATTGTTCCAGAAAATGCCTATTTAAGGAATGCATGTATAAGAAATAATGACCAAAAGGGAGGGCATTTCTCAGCCCTTAATGACTAGATAGAAAAGTTAATGGCTGCAGGTGAAGTCAAGGTCGCATAACTCAGCCTGTCATTAACAGCTTGGAAATGCCCAGCCAGGAGGTCATCACTGCTATTATGAGCCACAGGAATATAAAAATAGAAAGAAAAAAAACCCAACCAACCAAACAAAAAAACCCCAAACCAAAATTACCTTTTTTTTTTGGTGTGTTTTGAAAAGTTACAACTAAACCTGCAGGTTGCTATGGATATGTTTTTTTTTTTCTGTTTACTGGAGTCACATCGTAGCAGCCAACGACCACAGCTGTGCAATTCAGTGTGGTGCTGAGCCAAAACAGTTAAAGCACACAGCCCAAAAAGCCAAGCTCAGCATCCTGCAAGATCAAGGATCAGGCTCATAATAAGTGAAAAAACATTCCCTTGGGTTTGTTTTCAGCAACGAGGATTTCTGAGGTGATAATTTTAAGGTACAGCACGCCTCTGAACCAGTTTGTTTCCTAATTTTCACCCATTTGAATTAGTATCTGCTTTGCAAACTTAGCTTTCCAGCTTTGCCAAAGACATAGAGAATTAGCCACTAACCCCACCTTTAGTCCTGATTTTATTTTTTTCACTGTTTCTTATTTTCACCATTTCACCACTTGTTATTCACTGTCACCTTATTTGGCCCATTCTCCGTCTCACCGTTTTTATTCTCTCTTAACATTTTTAGTTAATAAAGCTACATCATAAAGACTCCCCCCTGCTCTGCATCCTGCTGAAATCAGGAGTCAGATGTATTTGGACTGTGTTCCAAAGGTGAAGAACCATATAAAAATATTCTTCCTCACTTTTTTTTAACTCTACTCTTTACATTAGTTGCTTCTTCCCTGCTCTTAAGTCCTAAAAGGAAGACAAATAACATGATCCAACTTTGTTAATTATCATTCATTATCTGTGTGTCTCAAACATGTCCTTTCCTTTGTCTTGCATAACGGCTTTCACACTATCAAATAAAGAATGGAATTGCACACAAAGACATGGGAATCAAACCTTCAGCCTTTCTAGACTCCAAAGATAAAGCATGGCATGGGTGCAAGTTGGTGCAAGCTTTAAAATGCTACCCCAGATTTGAGGCCAAGTTAACAACAGAATGACAAAACAGAACAGTAATAAAATCAGAGAACATAATTACAAAATGGTAGAGGTTGCAAGGGACCTCCTGAGATCATCCAGTCCAAACCCCCTGAAAAAAAAGGGCCACTTAAGGCAGGTCACACAGGAATGCATCCATGTGGGTTTTGAAGATCTGCAAAGGAGGAGACTCCACAGCTTCTCTGGGCAGCCTGCTCCAGGGCACCAACACCCTCACAGTGACAAAGTTTTCCTCGCTGTGAGATGGAATTTCCTTGTGGCTGAGTTTACATCCATTGCTCCCTGTTTTATCCCTGGGTATCACTGCAAAGAGCCTGCCTGCTTCCTCCTGATGACCACTCTTCAGAGAGTTGTAGATATTGCTAAGGTCCTCTCCCAGCCTTCTCTTCTCCAGACTAACCAGCCCCAGGTCTCTGTCTTTTGTAATAAGAGAGATGCTCCAGGCCCTTAACCATCCTCACAGCTCTCTATTGAATTATCTCCAGTAGTTTCCTGTCCCTTTTATTAGGGAAGCCCAGAACTGGACACAGTACTCCAGATGTGGTCTAACCAGGGCTGAGAAGAGGGGGAGGAGAACCTCCCTCACCTTGCTGGCCACACTCTTCCTAGTGCACCTGAGGTGCATACAACTGTGACCAAGTATGAGATCAGAGCAGCTAATTAATCTCTTCCATGCAGTGTTCTGAAGTTTACTTTCACAAAGCGTAAGAAAATTCAAAAAGTAGTTCAAAAGCCAATTCCCACTTTCACTGATATGATGTGCTGTATCACTGACTCCCTTCAGTTGGAGAAGACCTTTCAGATCATCCAGTTCAACCATTCTCTAACCCTACCAAGGCTGCTGCTGAACCATAGGAAACATCTTCTGGGACGGGGATTCAACCACCTCCCTGGCCAACCTATGTCAGTGTCTGAGAACCCTTTCAGTGAAAAAAGTTTCTTCTCATATCCAACCTAAACCTCCTCTGATGCAACCCGGGGACATTTGCTCTTGTCCTGTCACTGCTACTAGGGAGAAGAGACCAACACCCATCCCCATCCAACTTCCTGTCAGATAATAGTAGAGAGCAATGAGGTCTTCCCTCAACCTCCTCTTCTCCAGACTAAACAAATCCAGCTCCCTCAGCTACTTTTTACAAGACCTGTCTCCAGATCCTTCACCAGCTTCATTGTCCTTCTCTGGACCAGCTTCCAGCACTTCAGTGTTCTTGCAGTGAGGGCCCCCAAAACTGAGCCCGGTCCTGAAGTTGTGACCTCCATAGTGCAAGGAGATAATCACTTCTCTGGTCATACAGCTACCTGATGTAGCTTTACTTGTCAGAATAGTTCTGAGTCTGCTTGACCTGAATGTCTTTTGCAGCTGTGAATGGTGTAATAAACAGAAAGATGCATTCCTGGAAAGGTTACAAGGATAAGCATGAAAATAATGATGAAGTTGATGAGTGTTACCTTGAAGCATCTCACAGATCTTCTGCAGTGGCACATGGTTGCCATTATGAAATGAAACCCTCCCTATTCAAACACACTACTCCCTCAGTTTATGTAAGCCCAGGCATGACACAAGGACACAAGGACTGGAGACTGGGAAGTCACACCACTGTGTCTGGAACAAAGACTGCAGTTGGATACTTGACACATGAATTGTATTTACAAAGAAAAAAAAATTAAATAAAATCAATGATGAGCCTCTCATAGATCCCAACATGACCTAGATGAAGTTATTTGCTTTTACTGAGAACCACAACTACGGTAAAAAAACAACCAAGAACCTGAACACATATATTTGTCTAGATGTGGTGCTTAGGGATGTGGTTTACTCACTGGTAGTGTTGGGTTAGTGGTTAGACTTAATAATCTTTACAAGGGCATGGAGTCGCAGGGAATGGATTGAAGCTTGAGGAGCACAGATTGAAACTGTGATGAGGAAGAAATTCTTTCCAGTGAGGGCGGTGAGACACTGGAACAGGTTGCCCAGGGAGGTTGTGGATGTTCCCTCTCTGGAGGTGTTCAAGGCCAGGCTGGAAGAGGCCTTCAGCAACCTGGGCTTGTGGGAGGTGTCTCTGCCCATGGCAGTGGGGTTTAGTCAAGCCTGTGTTAGGCTAATGATTTGACTCAATGATCCTAAAGTTTTTTTCCAGGCTAGATGATTCTGTGATTCTGTGGATGGGGCCTTGAGCAACCTGCTCTAGTAAGAGGTGTCCCTGCCCATGGCAGGGGATTGGACTTTATGGTGCCTTCCACCCTAAACCATTCTAGGATTCTGTAATGTTCCAGAGGATTTCCAAACTGTGGGGCTATGGTATTAAAACTGCAAAATACATAAAACAGCAAAACATCAGAATAAGCTTCCTCTGCAATTCGAAAAGAGAGAGCTTGATCCTTTTTGGTGCAAGGTTAAATAAAGCAACTTGCTTATCTTGTCCTTGCAGGTCCCTTCTCCCCTTTCCTAGTCTGGTGTTTTGCTGCACTTTTCATTACCACTCAACGTTTCCTCATTCTACAGGCTCGACCTCTAGAAAATCTCTCACTTTCCAGACCCCCATTTGAAAACGTCTTTCCAGTTCTTATGATAATTTCCCTGTTCTTAAGGAAGACATCCATGTTCTCATAAAAAAAGAACCAACAGAAGCCTCCTTTACAGCATAGCTCTTTCTTCCTCTCTTTCTAGATTGCAAATTCTGACAAATGGATGTGAACAATCTTGATGCACAATAAATTCATCGTGGTACTGTTCCTCACCAAGATCTCTCCTCAAATGCCCATCTCTGTAAACATCAAACTGTTGAAGCTGATTTGGGTTTGGTTTTCTTTTGTTTTGATTTTTCTAGCACAAAATATTTCAGAATCCAAGCATATGAAGCACTTTAAAAAAATCTCTGTCATAAAGGGAGAACATTTCACCTGCAAAAACAATGTAAAGGATTTGAAATATTTGACATTTGTTTGAGGACTTATACCTGAGAAGGGACATTTTTTCTCACAGAACTGACTCTTCTTTTTTTTTTTTTTCATTTAGAGAATGAAGGCAGATAAATCACAGAATTATCAGGGTTGGAAGGGACCTCAAGGATCATCCACTTCCAACCCCCCTGCCATGGACAGGGACACCTCACACTACAGCAGGTTGCTCACAGCCACATCCAGCCTGCCTGCAAAAACCTCCAGGGATGAGGCTTCCACCACCTCCTTGGGCAACCTGTGCCAGTGTCTCACCACCCTCATGGGGAACAACTTCTTCCTAACACCCAATCTGAATCTACCCAATTCTAGTTTTGCTCCCCTCTCCCCAGTCCTATCACTCCCTAACACCCTCGAAAGTCCCTCCGCAGCTTTCTTGTAGCCGCCCTCAGATACTGGAAAGCCACAAGAAGGTCTCCTCAGAGCCTTCTCCTCTCCATACTGAACAACCACAAATCTCTCAGCCTGTCCTCATAGGAGAGATGCTCCAGCCCCCTGATCATCCTTGTGGCTGTTCTCTGGACACCTTCCAGCACATCCAGATCTTGCAAGAGGGGCTCCAGAACTGGACACAGTGTTCCAGGTAGGGTCTCACCAGAGTGGAGTAGAGGGGCAGAATCACCTCCCTCGACCTGCTGGCTTCTCTTGATGCAGCCCAGGATATGTGAAGATGGTGAAGTAAAATGCTGTGGAAGGATGTTCCTCAGGTGTATGCTTCATAAAACAAATTCCCTTCTTACACTGCTCTTAGCAGGCTGTTGCTAAATCTTCTCTCAGCTGACCTCTTCCAAGGCACTCTGGCATTTGCTGCATTTCTGGAGGAACAGCTTTGTGAAACCACGAGTCTGTGGGAACAGACAAAGCTTTGCAGCCGTGCAGTTCTGGTGCTCTGCTCCACTCCTGCTGGTGTGCCAACTTACCTCGTTTTGCCTTCTGGGTGAGAGTTTAATCAGTCAGAAAGATGCAGAAAGGATGGACTTAGAAGCTGAATTATACTTAACAGTCAGGCACATGGAAAAATTGCAGAGCAGATGAACACATTGTGCTGTATTACGATAAGGAAATGAGTCAAGCAATTGCTTCCAAAGCACCTGGAAACCTTTCTTAAGCCACTCTTCACAATTCCTTATTAAGTTTATTATCAGAGAAAAAAATGAAAAATGTGTTTTGTCTTTTAATTAATGACAGTTCTTTCCCTTAATAATAATAATAATAAAAAGAACAAAAACCACCTGTACAGTGTCTGCTGAATTTTACAAAGCAGAGCAGAGAGATTAAATCTATACAGCAGATCTAAAGAAAAAGGAATAAATAACCTGGGGTAAGACCTCTGGAGACCAATTTAAATGGAAACTGAAAAGCAAAGGGTTCAATTGGCCTCCTATACATAAACATAGCTTTGGATTTATTATAATTACTTCTAAAGCCAGAGAGGATCCCAAACTGATTTATGAACAGTGTAATAGCTGGGATTGAAATATCAGGATGGATTATAATAAATAAATAAATAAAGACTACCACCCCCGTACAGTATTCATTTATGTTCCTGCTTGTGTGCATCAGTAATCATACAATAAGTTTACAACATTTCTAAAAAGCCTTGGGAAGTGTTTTGAAAGCTCAGGTGGAGAAAGGAGGCAAAGATGGACATCAAAGCTGAAAACTCAGGGAAAATAGATTCAGAAATATTAAATATCCAAAAAAATGGATATTTTTGTATTTTGAATTTTGCTTTCTTCTTCTTCTTCTTCTTTTTTTTTTTTTTTCTGAGAAATATTGAAGTTTATACTCAAATCTCCAAACAGATGCCTGTGCAGTTTGGTTTCACCCACCCAGGAGGTGTAGCCTTTTTTTATTCACTTCAAATGCTATCACTGCATCTAGGGAGACTGAGACTGCAAGGGCATCATTCTTAACCTTGTCTGACCAATGCATTAGATTGCTCTCATAAAAGCTCAGCAATACTGGACCTTTATGTAACAGCCTGCTTAAAAGCTGCTTCTATCTTAAGGCATGCTGAGTTTGAATAATTCTGTTTACAATGCATTGCCAATTGCCTATTTTTATTTCAAGTCTAGTAAAAAAAAAAAAAGAAAGAAAAAAGTGATTTAGTGGGGCTCTATTTATTTATTTATTTTCTAACCCCCTCCCCCCTTTTTTTTTTCCTCTTTTCTCCTTTGTTACATTGTAAAACACAATGGCCCTTGGAACAACAACAACAAAAAACTAAAATGCATTAGAGGTCCTTTTGAAAGAATTCACTCATCTGCATGTACTGGGAGTCTCAATTCAGCTTCTAGGAAATCTTCCCACTTGTGGTGAGTTTGCATTTTATTAGAAAAAGTGATGGGGGGGAAGAAAAAAAGAAAAAGCAACATAAGGACATCAACTTTTTTCCCTCTTCCTTTTTATTTATTTTTTTCCTCCCTCCCCCAGTTCACTGTTTTTTGTAACTTTCAGACCATGTCTGAAGAGGTTGGTCTTGATCTTGGACAGATGGAGAATAAAAAATACAAGAGAGAGAAGGGGGAAAGAGCAACATGTGTGAGCATGTGTGTGTGTGTGCAAGAGAGAGAGAGCCCACTGCAAGATTTCAAGGCAGTGCTGACCATTCCAATGGATTTTCAGCACCTGTAGCTACCATTGAAGCAAATCGGAACTCTGGGAGTTGCTAGGAAAAAAAAAGCAGAATGCTTTAAAAACTGGAAACCCACTGAAAAACAGGAATCCTAACGTGTTTCACATTAAATGACAGCCTGGGTAATTAATCATTCCAATGTTTCAATAAAATAATTGCTTGCCTAGGAATTTTATTCTCTACTTTAGCCCTCTGGACTGTGCTTAGGAGGTGATTTGCTGGAGAGCAGCCCTGTGGAAAAGGACCTGGGAGTGCTGGTGGGCAACAAGTTCAGCAATGTGCCCTGGTGGCCAAGAAAGCAAATGGAATCCTGGGGTACATTCGGAGGAGCGTGTCCAGGAGATCCAGGGAGCTTCTCCTCCCCCTGCACTCTGCCCTGGTGAGACCTCACCTGGAATATCGCATCCTGTTCTGGGCTCCCCAGTTCAAGAGGGACAGGGATCTGCTGGAGAGAGTCCAAGGGAGGGCTGCAAGGGTGCTGAAGGGACTGGAGCACTGCCTGGTGAGGAGAGGCTGAGAGCTCTGAGGCTGTTTAATCTGAAGAGGAGAAGACTGAGAGGGATCTGATCAATGTCTATCAATATCTGAGGGCTGGGGGTCAGGAAGGAAGGGACAGGGACAGGCTCTGCTCAGCTGTGCCTTGGGATAAGACAAGGGGCAATGGATGGAAACTGCAGCACAAGAGGTTCCACCCCACCATGAGGAAGAACTTCCTTATTGTAAGGGTCCCAGAGCCCTGGAACAGGCTGCCCAGAGAGGCTGTGGAGTCTCCTTCTCTGGAGACTTTCTATCCCTGTCTGGATGTGTTCCTGTGTGACTTGCACTTAATTCTGTGATCCTGCTCTGGATGCTCATCCTACTCAATAATCTCCAGAGGTCCCTTCCAACCCCTAACATCCTGGGATCCTGGGATCCTGTGAAATATTCCCTCTGTTGCTTTCCATATTTGAGGCAGGAATACACAATATTTTTTTTTATATATAACAAAAGAAAGCAGCTTTAAAAGTAAGAATCATCCATCCTGAAAGTGGAGATGCCTGAGTTTCAGAAGTTAGTTTTGTAGATGCTGACAAAAAACATCAGCCAAAAATACATCCCCCTTCTGAGTTTTTCTCAGATATTCTTTTCATCTGTAGCTAGCACAGATGAATGCTCTTCTGAATGTAGCAAGTGAGTGAATTAGTTAGTTGGTTTAATTTAAATCTGCTAACTACTGAGAGATCCTCAAGGTAGATAAACAAGGAAGAAAAATTGGAAAAAAAAAGAAAAGAAGAAAAGAAATAATTCTCTCTTTCTATACTTCTCAGAGAAAAAGAAGTGCTAAAGCCTCACTGGATTTGTCTTTCTATGCAACAAACTATGGAAGGGAATTCTGCAATTGCAGGTTTTCAATTATTTAAGTAAATAAAGTTCTCCATTTTTATACCATTATATGGTGACCACTTAAGGGACTGATGCCCTACCCTCCTGGAATGAAGCTGTGAAGGGTCTGGAGAACAGTGCTGGGGAGGAACAGCTGAGGGAACTGGGGGTGTTTAGTCTGGAGAAAAGGAGACTGAGGGGAGACCTCATTGCTCTCTACAACTTCCTGACAGGAGGTTGGAGCATGGTGGGGGTTGGTCATTTCACCCAAGTAACAAGTGGTAGGACAAGAGGAAATGACCTTAAGTTCCACCAGGGGAGGTTTAAGTTGGACATTTGAAGAAACTTCTTGACTGAAAGCGATCTCAGCTACTGGAATAGGATCCCCAAGGAGGTAGTTAAATCAGGGAGGTGTTTCAAAGAGGCAGAGATGTGGTACTGAGGGCCATGGTTTAGCCCAAGCCTTGGTACAGTTATGTAAAGGTTGGATTAAATGATCTTAAAGATCTTTTCCAACCAAAACAGTTCTATGAATCTAGTGACCACTGTTGCCTTCCCAATCCCTGCTTCTTCAGAACATGCATCTAACAGGGCAGTTGTCCCTCAGGGCTTTCATTATAAAAAAAAGGGGTTGCAAACAGCAAGTCCTTTATCTCATCCACTGACACAGCCAAGAGAAAATCGCGTGCTGTGACTCCCTCCCCTGCCATATACCTCATGACCTTCACAAAACTTTGTATCCCTATATAGAAGTGGGGGTTGCCTCATTTCTGCCCTGTGTTGTGTCCTCAGTCATAACTATCAGGTGAATAATTTACTGGAATTGTGAGTCTAGAATTAACTCCCTTCCTTCAGCTGAGGCCAATGTCACCTTTGATCTATCAGCTAACAAAAGGGAAAAGGTCTCTTGAAAAGGACAAGAGGGAATGGACTGAAGCTTGAGGAGGGGAGACTGAGACTTGGAGATTAGGAAGAAATTCTTTCCTGTGAGGGTGGTGAGACACTGGAACAGGTTGCCCAGGCAGGTTGTGGATGTTCCCTCTCTGGAGGTGTTCAAGGCCAGGATGGATGAGGCCTTAAGCAACTTGGGCTAGTTGGAGGTGTCCCTGCCCATGGCAGGTGGGGCTGGAACTGGATGATCTTTAAAGTCCCTTCCAACCCAACCCATTCTATGAAGAGCTTGCACAGCTTAAGCCTGCAGAGGTATAATGCATGCAGGTAAAGTAATTTAAAACACAGAAAGAGAGCTCAGAATATCCTGGCTGGGCACAGGGACTCCTTGCAACTACTGACACTCAGTGAGGTTTGCCTCCAGAAGAAAACCAGCACATCCATTGGGCTTAACATGTTCTTACCCTTCCCTACCACTACAAGCACCAATGAACTCTCCAAAAATGCTTATCTTTTACTGTGTGATGTTCATTAAAAGATAGCTGGTGACTGCTGCAGTAGGCAGCTGGTAAAAGGGGGTTGAGTGCAAGATTTGTTGAGCAATAGAAGAGTAAAGATGGAAGTTCTTGTCCCTCACAAAGTCTGGTTTGAATATAATCATGCTCATACTTTCCCATTGGGAAAACAACCTTTGTTGCCATACTGAATTTAGCAGACAGGAAAGGGCAACTAGCAGGTCACTCTGCAATTTCTGTGCCTTTTGTCTGGCTGAGTATGTAACATTCCAGTTGGAAGATTATAACCAAGGAGTATTTGTCTCCAGCCTTTCTGTGAGTGCGCAGACCCAGAGATGTGCACTAAGCACTGACATTTCTCTTCATTATGTAACCACTTTTTAAAACACATCTGAGCTTGAATGAGATGAACCCTTGCTGAACTATGTACCTGCAGGTAGGTAGAACAATTCTGTGCTACTTACTCCAAGGACAGCAGTTTGTTTAGTAAAACTGTGTTACCTGCTATTGATAACTGCACTCCAGCTCCTTCTTTATCACTTTTATCACCACATGCATTTCCAAAGTGCTCATGACCACGGCCTCTGCTCACTCCCCTTTTCTTTTCCTTTACCTTCTGGTGATATGAGCAAGGATGATCTGCTTCTCTCATTGTTGAAATGATGAATGGATCAGAAATTCAGATTTCTCAGAAATAACAAATATTTTGCTTGACATTAGAACTGAAGAGTTGAAGCATAAAAATAAAGAGCTAATCCTTTGGTTCCCCTCCTGAAACTAGTTGGTACAGATAACCTGATGACCTAGAGTCAGCATCCCAAACTTCCATGTATTCTCCCTGCCTTTTTATTCTTTTGTCCTTTGTGTTTTGTTTTGGAGCCTGCACTGCCAGGGTCAGTCCATAACAATTGCTTTCCTGTTCTTGACTGTCTCCCAGCAGGTGAGTAGGAACGCAGAGTAGGAAGAAGTCAGGAAGATTTAAGGTTATGCAAATGAGTAAATAAATATAGAATAAAAATGACCTGCTTTAGTTTTGAGAGCCCTTATTTTAAAGACTTTAGATAGAACTACAGAATGTTAGGGGCTGGAAGGGACTTCCAAAGATCATCCAGTCCAACATCCCTGCTAGAGCAGGGTCATCCAGGCCAGGTCACACAGGAACATATCCAGGTGGGTTTTGAATATCTCCATAGAGGGAGGCTCCACAACCTCTATGGGCAGCCTGTTCCAGCCTTCTGTCAGCCTCATAGTGAAAAAAAATTCTTCCTCCTGTTTCCATGGAACTTCCTATGCCTCAACTTCCACCAGTGCCCCTTGTGCTGTCATTGGGCATCACCCAGCAGAGCCTGGATCCATCCTCTTGGCACTCACCCTGCACATCTTTATCAACACGAATGAGGTCACCCTCAGGTTCCTCTTCTCCAAGCTAAAAAGCCCCAACTCCCTCAGGCTCTCCTCATAAGGAGATAAGATAGTTCAGCTTAAATATGACTATAAAAACAGTGGGCAACAATGCAGTTTCATTGAGACTGAAACACAACCAATAAAGTCATTTCCCCCCCCATACTCTATTTACAACTTATTCTAGAGTTCTTCATTTTGCACACCTCTGACCTTGCAAAAACATTGTCCTTTCTTTAACTGCAGCGTGATACTAATCCCCTTGACTTTACTCATCATCTGCAGGTTGAGAAGATGTAGAAATATGTGAAGAAATATGGACTTCATCTTTCCTGGAAACCAATTAAGTTAGAGATAAATGAACTAAGAGAAAAAGCAAACAAACAAACAACAACAAAAAGAAAACCACCAACCAAACCAAAAGAAAACAAACAAACAAAAAACCCCCAAACCCAAAGCCCAGACACCCCAAAACATTACAATGCATGAAAAGCTATTTAAATATGGATTTATATGGAGATAGTAGCTTGCAAAAATCCATTTCAAAACAGCGTATGCCAATGAGATACCAAGACAGGAAACAAAACCTAATATTGAGGTAATTGTGGTTATTTTCTACTCCTTCAGAGAATCTCAGAATGTCAGGGGTTGGAAGGAACCTTGAAAGCTCATCCAGTCCAACCCCCCTGGCAGAGCAGGATCACCCAAGGCAGGTCACACAGGAACACATCTAGGTGGAGCTGGAATATCTCCAGAGAAGGAGACTCCACAACCTCTCTGGGCAGCCTGCTCCAGGGCTCCAGCACCCTCGCAGTGACAAAGTTTTCCCTTCTGTTCCCTTGGCACCTCCTCTGCTCCAGCTGGCACCCAGTGCCCTTTGTCCTGTCCTTGGACATCCCTGAGCAGAGCCTGGCTCCAGTCCTGCACATCACCAGCAATGAGGGCAGCCCTCAGGCTCCTCCTCTCCAAGCCCCAGCTCCCTCAGCCTGTCCTCACAGGGAGATGTTCCACTGCCTGCAGCAGCTTTGTGGCTCTCTGCTGGACTCTCTCAGGCAGTTCCCTGAGGGCCTTCTTGAACTGGACACAATATTCCAGATGTGGCCTCAGCAGGGCAGAGCAGAGGGGAAGGAGAACCTCTCTGACCTACTAACCACCGCCCTTGTGTGAAAACTGGTGCTGTCTCTCAACAGCAATCATGGCCAGCGTACAAGCACCACAACAGTTTGGTTTTCCCCTTACTGCTTTAAGAAAAATCTATCATAAAACAAGCAGTCACCCTTTTCCTAGACCAGATTGGTACTGGATCATCCAAATTTGGCTAAACTAAACTTCACCTAAGGTCAAAAAGGTCTTTGTTGATGTTGGAGTAAGCAGTAGTGCACTGCAGGGGGATGTTTCTGCCATCTGAAATCCACAAAGCTCTTTTGTGTTATGTTCTCCTCACATGGTACTTGGAGAAATATTAAATAACATTTATTATTTAATAATCATGTTTAATAATAATATTATTTAAATATTAAATATCATATGTGTGTGTGTGTATACATATAAAGAGTACACCCTATGGCATTCCTACCTTAGTGCACAAGCTTCAACTTTTATTAGCTTCTTCCTTTTCCTTAGCCTAGTCTCAGAAGGCAGAAAATTAATACTAAAAGTAGTTACTTTATTAAATCTGAGAATATATGCAGTGGCTTAAAATTAGAGAAGTTTTGGGTTTTTTTTCAGATATGTATATTTTTGGAAGAGTTTCAGTGCATTTACTCTAATATCTTTTTATTGGGGAGAAACTGCAGTCAGTGATTGTTTCGTTTGATGTTATTTGTGCCATGAGCATCACAGGAAAGAAAATGTTTTCCTGAAAGAGCAAATATTAGACAAATATTATTATTAGATAAATATTATTAGAAAAAGAAAACTCAAACCAGGAATACTTCCAAATTCTACCTGATCAAATTAAAGTCTATACAAAGAAGAACAAAAGCTAGAGTAGCAACAGAAAGAATTCCCATTCCCCATGTTTTATTATTACTGCCCACTTGAAATTTGCTTCACACAAGTTCCACCCTGGGAAGCTGTTTGTAAAATAAAAACACACAAAACCTCCAACCAGCCCTAACTCTATTGAACTCCCTGTTAAAAATCTCTTCAAGATTACACAGATGCCTAAAGATTTTCTCCAAGACAAAAAAAAAAAAAAAGTAAGTGCCCCACTAGCAGAAGCTCCCTAAATTGTATCAAAACTCAGTTTATATTTCGACAGATGTCTAACAAGCTGTGTATATGGTCTTGGATTATAGACTGGGAAAAATCAATAGCTGGCTGTCTCAAAGGCACCAATATAGATTATGAATCACAGCCAGGAAGTTGTCAGTGATCTCAGCTGCCAACAGTGCTTCAGTAAAGATATTTGCTAGCTCATATTCTTTTAATGTCCGTCTTTCGTATATGAAACAGGTCACTTTCTGACAAAAAGAAAAAAAAAGGAAAAGGAAAAGAAAAAAAATTTAAAAAAATAAAGAAAAAAATAAAAGAAGACATAAAAAGAAAGAAGGGAATTTTAGGCCAAGCTGTAGTAAATCACAAAAGCATCTCATCTTGTCTAAAGAAGGCTGAGGGTTTTGTTTGTGGTTCCCCTCCCCAAGGAAGCCCTCCTTCCTGCAGTTTCTCCGTTTCATCTGTAAATTATTTGCCTTTGTTGCAACTGATTCATCGAGTTGTAGGAAGTACCAACAGGAGCAGGAGGAATGCATGGAAGGGTTTTTATCTTTCTTTGACAACTTTACTGTAAGACAGGACTATACAAGGCCATCTCAAGGAATGGAGAGCTTTCATGGGAGGCAATCTCTTCGTTGCCCATCAAAATAACACAGTCACTGCTTTACAAAATACTATATTTAAGGAAAATTATGTGTCTAGGAAATAGAGAAGAATTTGTCCTGCCTCATGGTTTCCAGGAACATTTCAGTGAAGTGGGCTGTGGCAGTTTAGGCTGGGTGTCTCCTGTTACTGCCACATGAGTTACACCTCCAGTGTCCCGAGCGTCCAACCCAATAAATCCGAAATTCTGCACCCTATAAATTCATCTGCAAAGTCATTCTCTTCCTCCTTCTTCCCTCTCTGCTCCCGTGGGAGATGCTCCCTATCTGGCAGTGTCAGACCTGGCCAGCCTGAGACTAGCCTAGCAGTGGGGAGGGATGGCAGGGGGGCAAGAAATAGAACTGGGGGTTTTGGGAGAAAGGAAGTGTTGGGTGTGCTTTGGGATATCTTTGCCACTATGCTTTGTAGTTTCTGTAAAACACTAATTGCCTTTTGCATTTTAACCTTCCCATCACTCTCCAATCCATTTGTGAGACTGTCCTTCTTTTGTCCCTCTCGGAGCAATAGAGGATCTGTCTGGCTCTAAGTCAGGACATGGGCATAAAAAAGAATTAACTTTCTTCTTCTACTGAATGCCTCTTTTGAGGTACTTCCAAACCTACTGCTATGCATCTAACCTCCATGCAGGGAATTTCCCTCCGAAGGCACAAACTGCTCTCTGTTGACTATGCAGAGGTTGGACTCTAGAAGTTCTAAGCTCCCAACAGAATAAAGCAACCACTTCAGTGACTTCAATCCAAAGCCCCATCTCTCCACATCAGCCTTTGTTGCTACGTCAAGAGTGCTGTTTTGAGTGAAGAGTGTGGGGTTTGTCACGTTCTGATGGCTGTAAGAACCTGAACATCCCCAATAAATCAGCTCTGGGAAGATAAACCAAGTTGAGAGAAATCAGCTGTAGTCTTGTAAAGGCACACAGGGAGCAGCAGCCAAACCAAAGAGAAGTGATCATATTTAGATGAAATGTTTCCCACAGGCTTCCTTATCTGGAGATGGTATAGACCTAGAGTGAGCATGTGGGGATAAGAGGCACTACCTGTGCCATCCATATTTCTTCTGTTTCCTTCCTCCTGGACATCACATCTCATCTGAGCCTCACCTGCAGTGTTGAGGGCTAGAGACAGGAGGTTTGAAGGAAAAGGCAATAAATAACACATGAGTGCAGGTGCTCTACATCTTTCCCCAATCTATTTGCTGATTACAAATGGGATACTTTCATAGCAACATGAACGGCCTTGGGGACTCCTTTGTGGCTGATGTCATGGATTGTAAGGTAGCACACTGACAGCATTAATTTCCAGAGTAAAGCTATCAGTAGAAAGGAAGGGACCATTGAAGACACTGCCCTTGCAAGTGATCCATCCCAAAACAAGAGAAATACTGCAGGGATGATGTGCTGTGATTCATAGATTCATAGAATGGGTCAGATTGGAAGGGACCTTAAAGATTATCCAGTTCCAACCTCCCTGTCATGGGCAGGGACACCTCCTGTTGCTCAAGGCCTCATCCAACCTGGCCTTGAACACCTCCAGGGAGGGGACATCCATCAACCTCCCTGGGCAACCTGTTCCAGTGTCTCACCACCCTCACTGGAAAGAATTTCTGCCTAATCTCCAGTCTCAATCTCTCCTTCTCAAGCTTCAATCCATTCCCTCTTATCTTATCACTACAAGCCCTTCTGAAAAGTCACTTCCTGGCTCTCCTGTAGCCCCTTCATGTACTGGAAGGCTCCTCTAAGGTCTCCCTGGAACCTTCTTTTCTCCAGGCTGAACAGCCCTGACTCTCCCAGCCTGTCCCCCTAGGGGAGGTTCTCCAGCCCTCTGATCATCTGTGTGGCCTGCTCTGGACCCACTCCCACAATTCCATGTCCCTCTTCTACTGGGAACACCAGAACTTCAGGGGGTTCTCATGAGAGCAGAGTAGAGGGGGAGCATCACCTCTCACTCATCCTACTGGTCACCTTGTAATGACCTTGAAGGTCTTTTTTATCCAAAATGTTCCACGATCTAATAGTGACAGTGCCTGTTCTAAAATTTTGCCTGCTAAGTCTTGCCACTGAGTTCCTTACACTCTCTCCTCTTTTTACAATCTCTTGGAATGTGCCATGTTTCTGGAATGATTCTGGTGGCTAGCCACACAAGCTAAGCATGGCACTGAGGCCATGCACACAATCTAGCAGACATGACAGGAGACTTATGGGCCCTTACCTCTTGAAGAATAGCTGCTAGGGACTAACCAGGATACCCTAGAGAGTTGGAAATGTCATGAGGCAACAATGTTTTGGTACCTCACTTCCAAAATCATGAGAAAAGCATTTGAAAGAAACCAACACATTTTTCCATATAATTATTCCTATTAGAGTATTTCAGGAAGCATGACTAAGCACTTCAAAGCAGGGAATAGACATTGCAATTCCAGCAATTCCAGTCCTGCTTCTGACGTCTTCACATGCACAAGTGAGCAGTCCCTCATTAACACAACAAAGTACTTTTATTCCAAATTCACATATATTTAACTGGTTTAGGGTAGTGTTAAGGCTTCATATGTCATAGAATCATAGGATTGTTTTGGTTGGAAGAGACCTCTAAGATCATCCAACACCACCGTGGCCATTAAACCATGTCCTAAAGTGCCACATCCACACATTTCCTGAACACCTCCAGGAATGGGGACTCCATCACCTTCCTGGGCAGCCTGGTCCAATTCCTGACCACTTTTGCAGCAAAGAAATGTTTTCCTAATCTCCAACTTAAACCTTCCCTGAGCACAATTTCAGGCCATTTCATCTCCTTCTGTCACCTGAGACTATCACCTGATACCCTCTGGCTCCAACCTCCTTTCAGGGAGTTGCAGAGAGCAATGAAGTCTCCCCTCAGCCTCCTTTTCTCCAGACTAGACAACCCCAGGTCCCTCAGCTGCTCCTCACCAGTCCTGTTCTTCAGACCCTTCCCCAGCTTCGTTGCCCTTGTCTGGACCAATTTCAGCCCCGCAATGTCCTTCTTGCAGTGAGGGGCACAAAATGGAGCCCAGTATTTGAGGTGTAGCCTCACCTCTATCACTTCCCTACTCCTGCTGGTCACAGTATTTGTGAACCAGGCCAGGGTTCTGGTGGCCCTTGTGGCCACCTGGGCACACACTGGCTCACGTTCATATAGTTGTCATCCAGCACCCCCAGGCTGTTTTCTCCTGGGTAGTTTCCAGCCACTCTGCCTCAAGCCTGGAGGATTGCATGGGCTTGTTGTGGCCCAGTGCAAGACTTAGCACTTGGTTTTGTTAAACCTCATCCCATTCACCTTAGTCCATCAATGCAGCCTGGCCAGATCCCTTTACAGAGCCAACCCTTTAGCACATCAACACTGCCACCCCATTTAGTGTCATTTGTAAACTTGCTGAGACTAGACTCAAATTCCCTTGTCCACATCACTGATAAAGATATTAAACAAAACTGCCACCAGTGCTTCAATAAGCCAATTTCTTCATCCTCATCCTGGGGTCCCATGGACTTGTGTACCCTCTGGTTCCTTAGATGGTCGGGGATGTGACCTACAGTGAGTAGTTCTTCATTCTCCCAGTCCCTGCCTCTGCATTCCATGACTTGGTCACTGTGGCTGGAGCAGTTGTCAGAGAAGCCCAAGGCACAAAAACCTTGTTGAGTACCTCAGCCTTCTTCATATCTTGGGCAACCAGGTCTCCTGTTTCCTTCTAGAGAGGACACCACAGTTTTCCTAGGCTTCCTTTCACCACTGATATACCCAAAGAAGTGCCCTTGGCCAGGTTTCGTTCTCTGAGGGCTTTGGCTTTACTAATCTGACTGCTCAGACAACTTCTTTGTATTCCCCCCAGGTTACCTGTCCTTGCTTCCAACCTCTGTAGGCTTCTTTTTGTGTTTCAGTTTGTCCAGGAGCTCCTTCTTCATCCATGCAGGCCTCCTGGCAATTCTGCCTGAGTTCCTCTTTGCTGGGATGCACTGCTCCTGAGCTTGGAGGTGATCCTTGACTATTAACCAGCTTTTTGGGCACCTCTTCCCTCCATGGCTTTATGCCATGGTCCTCTACCAAGCTGATCCCTGAACAGGCCAAAGTCTGTTCTCCTGAATTCCAGAGTAGTGAGTTTGCTGTTTATCCTCTTCTGTGCCCTAAGGTTCTTCAACTCCAGCATTTCATGGTCATTGCAGCCAAGGCTTCCCTTGAGGTTCACATTCTCCAGCAGCCTGTTTCTTGGTGAGAATGATGTCCAGCATGGCTCCTCTCCTTGTTGAAGAAGGAAGCTACCTTGTTATGTAATTGCAATTAATGAGTCAAATGCAAGCAATCTGTCAGATGTGAGGTGTTCTTTATGGCTGTGAAAGAAATGCACTCTTTATTCACACTATCAGCAGATATGTTCTGAGGAGCACTCCAAGGCGTGAGACAGTGAACTGCTGAACTACCTGAAGTGCACATCATGTCCAAAGTCCTATTAATAGCCAGGAAAAGGAGTGGATAGGAAATGGGATGAAAGGCATCTTGGATCCAACAGAGCTAAATCATGCCAGGCTAACCCAAAAGCTTTCTTGATAAGATAATGAATTTTTCCCTGCAAGGGAAATGCAGGAGATCTAATCTGTTGTGACTTCAGCACAGCTCTTGGCACAGGGCCACTTTCAAAGTTATTGGTTAAGATGGGAAAGGTGGGAATTAGTACAGGAGGTGCTGAGGTGGAAGGGAAGGGGATTGTGCTGAAAGGACTTACACAGAAATTAGAGCTGAGGCCAATGTTGCACTGCAAGGAGGACATTGAGGGGCTGGAGCCAGTCCAGAAAAGGGCAAGGAAGCTGGTGAAGGGTCTGGAGAACAGGGCTGGGGAGGAGCAGCTGAGGGACCTGGGGGTGTTTGGTCTGGAGAAGAAGAAGCTGAGGGGAGACGTTCTTGATCTTCACAGCTACCTGAAAGGAGGTTGTAGTGAGGTGGGGATTGGGCTCTTCCCAACAGTCATAGAATCATTAAGGTTGGAAAACACCCTTAAGGTCATCAAGTCCAACTGTAGCACAACTACTGTGATACTGAAGTATCCTGAAGCACCACATCTACAGCTCCTTGAACACCTCCAGGGACGGTGACTCCTCCACCTCCCTGGGGAGCCTGTTCCAGTCCCTGACCATGCCTGCAGCAAAGAATTTTTTTGTAATCTCTAACCAAAACCTCCCCTGGCACAATTTGCAGATCTTAGCAGGTGAAATGTAACATCTAGAAACTCTAAAATGAGATGAAGATGCAAGAGAATTAGCCTTAGATTGTTTGAAATATAGAGAAAAGGAGGAAAAGCAGAAATTTCCTCCCTTTTCTCTGGGATTACTTTTTAAATTTTGAGTAACTAATAATGACATTTGTCTGGAATTCTTATTCACAATTAAAATGGATGGGAAAACTGCTCAACAGCAGCCAGGGTCCTTGAAGAACCAGTTCTCTCTCTTTTGCTTTTTGCATCTCTGTGCATACCCTCCATGGCTGTAAAGCCTAAACCCTGACAAAATTCATAATGGCCAGAGATTGGAGGGCAAAAGATGAGGGATTGGACTACATTTTCCCTGAAGTCTTGAAGCATCACACATCAGAACAGGAGCCTCGAAGCTTAGGCAAGGTCCAAAAGGGCCAGAAGAGAAAGGCAAAGATCCATAGGAGTTCAGGGTCCAGTTACAGATGAGAAAAACAACTTTGTTTGCTTTAAAACTGGGTAGGGACAGACATGCCAATCAACTATGAAATGTAAGAAAAAGTGGCTAAGAGTTCCAGAAGCTAACTCTCTGTCTGAGTTGGAAGGGTCCTCCAAATGTCATCCAGTCCAACTTCTTGTGCACCCCCAGCCTACTCATTGATGGGGTGAAGTGCAGATACCACCACAACTCTGTCAGTACAGCTCAGCAGTAACTAAACCCTCCCTGTGTTAGCAGCATGAATCCAAAACACAGCTCCATCCGTTCCAGCTGCTGGGAAGAAAGTGACCTCCCCCCCCCACACCCCCAGCCCAAAGCAGCACAGATATATCTCAGGAGTATTGAGCTGGCTTCATGTTCTTGTGGCACTTCCCCATTGCCAGCCATTGATCTAAACTCTACAGTTTCATTTCTAAGCTGACAAATGTAAAAGCCACATCCGTACAGCCTGTAGAGCTATTTGTAACTGTGCAAAGATATGGATTGATTCTTTTTACCTTTGTTGTATCTTTCTGAGATAGTAAGTTGATTATTAGCTCATAATTGCCAGCTTCCATCTGGATGACTAAATTCCCTATGCGATCATAGATAAATACCAGCTTAATAGAGCCAAACAAGGCATAGCTCTGCTCATGCATAATGCTGGGGCTGCCATTCCCGGGTCCCCGCTTCTTGTTATCATAACAATTGCTATTGATTTATTGAGCTTCTTCCCAGCCAATGGTTAGCTGCCCAAACCATGCCAAGGAAAAGTGCCTACTCCCAAGCCAAAGCAGAGAGGAGGAGCCAGGGGTGAGACAGCACAGCCATTTCTGCTCTGCAAGAGGGCATTTCTCTAAGGCTGCTTCAAATTCAGGGCAGTGCTCAGCACTGCTTGAAGTGCAGCCTCAGCAGTTCTCAAGGGTTTGCTCCAAACTCACTGCTGCAGTTTCTTCTCAGATGGATCCAAATTAGTTACTGTTATCAGCAGGCAGGAAAATCTAGTAAGGAATCATAGAATTGTCAGGGTTGGAAGGGACCTCAAGGATCAGCCAGTCCCAACCCCCCTGCCATGGGCAGGGACACCTCACACTACAGCAGGTTGCTCACAGCCACATCCAGCCTGGCTGCAAAAACCTCCAGGGATGAGGCTTCCACCACCTCCCTGGGCAACCTGTGCCAGTGTCTCACCACCCTCATGGGGAAGAATTTCTTCCTAACATCTAATCTGAATCTTCCCCTTTCTCGTTTTGCTCCATTCCCCTCAGTCCTATCACTACCTGACACCCTAAAAAGTCCCTCCCCTTTGTTTTCAATACTCAAATATACGCACAGCTTCTGGTTTTAAATAGGAGGGGGCTGTTTGTTTTATTTCATTATTTTATTTTATTCTCTTTTATTGTAATTAACTTGATTTTATTATTTTGTTTCAAGTATTTTAAATTTTCTTTTATTTGATTTTATGTTAATGAATTTATTTTTAATACTTTATTTTATTTTATTATCTTTTATTTTATGTCAATTAATTTATTTTTATCATTTTAGTTCAATTATTTTAGTTTCTTTTATTATTTTATTTTGTTATTTTATTTGATTCTATTTTATTTTATACCAATTATTTTTTATTACTTTAGTTCAATTATTTTCTTTTATTATTTTATTCTATTTAATTTTATATTAATTCATTTATGTTTATTATTTTAGTTCAATTCTTTTATTTTCTTATTTTATTTTATTCTATTTTGTTTTATGCTAATTAACTTATTTTTGTTACTTTAATTCAATTCTTTTAGTTTCTTTTATTATTTTATTCTATTTTATTTTAATTAATTTATTTTTATTGTTTAATTTCAATTATTTTGTTTTTAATTTATTTTCTTCTATTTTATTTTAATTAATTTATTTTAATTATTTTAATTATTTTATTTGAATTATTTTCTCATATTGTTTTATTGTCTTCTATTTTATTTTATGCTAATTAACTTATTTTTTATTAGTTTAGTTCAATTCCTTTAGTTTCTTTTATTATTTTATTCTATTTTAAGTTAATTTATTTTCATTGGTTTATCTCAGTTATTGTAGTTTCTTATTTTATTTTGTCATTTTGTTTGATTTTATTTTATTTTATGTTAATTAATTTTTGGTATTTTACTTCACTTAGTATCTTTTATTATTTTATTTTAATTAATTTATTTTTATTATTTTATTTCAATTATTTTCTTTTATTGTTTTATTTTCTTTTTAATTCATGCTAATTGATTTATTTTTGTTATTTTAATTATTTTCTTTTCCTTGTAGCAGTATTTGTACAGGACCTGCAGGAGAGCTGGAGAGGGCCACTTGAGAAAGGCATGGAGTGACATGATGAAGTATAATGGCTTCAGACTAGAAGAAGCTTGACTGAGATTGGACATTAGAAGGAATTACTTCCCCATGAAGGTGGTGAGAGGCTGAAACAGATTGTCCAAAGAAGTTGTGGAGCCTCCAAGCCTGAAAGTGGTGACATGCAGGCTGAATGGGGTCTTGAGCAACCTGGTTTCATAGGGCCATGGCAGGGTGATGGAACTGCATAGTCCTTATGATCCCTTCCAACCCAAATCATTCTATGATCCTATGTTGATGTGGTGGTGGGCTGAAAATTCCCCCCCCAAATTAACTTTGCCAGACCAGCTCAGCTGGAAGCAAATGAAAGCTGTATTTACAAGCAAAACTACAATCTACAATGGAATGCAATGAATAGGTACAAATACACAATAGCTACAATATTTACAAATATTTACAATTCACAAACAGCACAAGGACCCGCCTGGCCAAAGACCAGGGGAAGCTAACAGCTTCTCCCTTCCCTGCCTCCTCCCCTAACCCCCTGTACACAAGGGACAAGAGACAGAAGCAGAGAAGTAAATACCAAACACAACAAATGCAGTGCAGCCAAGGTCAAGCAGAAGCAAGTTAGCATCTCCCAGCCTGAGGAAGTGAAAAGAGAGAGAAATTGTTTTGGAAACTAAATCTTATGGCAGATATCTCTCCAAGGGGATTGTTTAGAACCATCTTTATTTTCCTTTTTACACCCAAGGGTGATTTACTTACATTTTACTACTACTACATCTGCTCAAGATGTGTGAAAAAATTTTAAACGCATAGCCTAAAACTACCACATGATGAAACCCTCCTGTCTCAATCCATGCAGCTTTCTGCTATTCTTTTGCTCCCCATACTGCTTCCCATCCCACTGGTGGTGGGGGTGTGGGAGCCTTGTGAGGGCATCTGCTGGACCTCAGCTGCCAGCGGAGTCAAAACCACCACAGATATGTAATGTGTGTCACACAGATCTGGTCACAGAACTTTGCAACGTTCCATGCAAGGCTTGACAAAGCAAGGCAGCAAGCAGTGCCTCCAGTTGTATCATGTCCTTCCTGTCAAGGCAGGAAATGTGTGAGATATGTTTGCAGCAAGAAGCATTTCTCATAAACAGCAAGAAAACAAACAGCAAATTGGCCACAATATTGACATTTAATAAGTAACAATATTTACTGCAACACCCACTGGGACTTGACTGCTCTGGCTTTAGATTTAGAAGCTGGAAAGCTGCCCAATAGAAAAGGACTAGGGGATGTTGGCTGACAATGATGTGAACATGAGCCAGCAGTGTGCCCAGGTGGCCAAGAAGGCCACCAGCACCCTGGTCTGGATCAGCAATGGTGTGGCCACCAGGAGCATTATCCCCCTCATCCTCGTTCATCGCTGGGAAGGCCACCCCTCAAATACTGGGTTCACTAAAAGAAGGACACTGAGGGGCTGCAGCATGTCCAGAGAAGGGCAACAAAGCTGGGGAAGGGTCTGGAGAACAGGGCTGGTGAGGAGCAGCTGAGGG
The DNA here is from genome assembly GCF_027791375.1 of Indicator indicator. Classification (NCBI taxonomy): domain Eukaryota; kingdom Metazoa; phylum Chordata; class Aves; order Piciformes; family Indicatoridae; genus Indicator; species Indicator indicator. The sequence continues at coordinate 2,446,850 of NC_072021.1, forward strand.
ACCTGGGGGTGTTTAGTCTGGAGAAAAGGAGGTTGAGGGCAGACCTCATTGCCCTCTACAACTCCCTGAAAGGAGGTTGCAGTGAGGTCTGTTCTCCCTATCCCTGATAGGACGATAGGAAATGGCCTGAAATTTTGCCATGGGAGGTTTAAGTTGGAGATGAAGAGAAATTTCTTTGCTGCAAGAGTGGTCAGGCATTAGAACAGGCTGCCCAGGGAGGTGGTAGAATCACCATCTCTGGATGCATTCAAGAAATGTGTGGATGTGGCACTTGGGGACATGGTTTAGTGGCCATGGTGGTGTTGGTCTGATGGTTTGACTCAGTGAGCTGGGAGGTCTTTTTCTAACTGAAGCAATTCTGTGATCATCTGATTCTTGTTATAGGTGTGGGACAGCGCACAATGCCATGGGGTCGTCAGGCTCTCTGCAGTGATGAGCACAGGCATTGAAAGGATGACCACTAAACGTGCAGCATGCTGCTAGTCTAAGACCTCTTAGTATAAAGGAGGTTGTAGTGGTTATAATCTAATGGAAGAAACCAAGTAGCTAATTTAATATCATGGGACGATGTCCTCCTAGTCTGACACTAAAGTAACTTTACTGAAGCAAGAAAGGGAAGTTTGCTAGGGTGGCTGTACCCTGCTTATCATTTAAACAGATAGGATTCCAGACTCCAACACTTTCCTATATGACGACATCACTCAATGTAGCACAGTCCTAACAGCCTGATGAAAAAGTCATCAGCGCCTCCACTCCTGAATTCTCAGAAATCTCAGATGTCCATTTAAAGAAGGGGGAGAAGGTAGAAAAGGTGGAAATGGAGTAAAGTTGAGCCTGGGAGGATGGGGTTGGGATATGTATAGTTTTGTCTTTGTTCCTCACCTCTCAATTATGTTTTAAATTAGCAATAAAAGAGATTCATTTTTCCCAAGACAAGTCTTTTGTTCATGCAAGTAACTGATCTTCCTGTCTTTATCTTGACCTAAGAGCTTTTTCCTCTTATTTTCTAACCCCTGCCATGTTGGAGATCAGATTGGCCTTTAGGGATCAGCTAGGTGGGCATCTTGTAGCCAGCCAAAACTGACCCACCACAACTATTCAGATTAATTCCATGTGAACAAGTCATTGTGGCATCTAGATCCAAGTGATGCACAACCACACCGAGGAGCTCTGCAAGTCCAACTTTTGCTGCCCAAGTTCTTTCCATTTGTGCACTTCACTCTAATGCCTTGCAAGAAATGGGAATCAAATTAAGGAGACTCTGTAACAGTGTCTTGGCCATTTTTTATTGCCCTTTCTCAAATTAAGAAATTACATTTTCTATTTTGCATTGAAGTTATAGAACTGAGACTTAATAGATTTATTTGAAAGATTTCTACAATGACATCATGTAATCTGATTTGATTTTGGCTCAGTAACCTGCCTGAGCTTTGCTTCTCCTCCTTCAGATGCTTGAATTTTCTTTTATTGTCTTAATTTGCTGTCATCTTTTTCACATTCAGCATTGAAGCAGACATTAGAAGCTGAAGCAAGATGTTAATTTAGTTTGTGGGACAGATTTAGGTGATATTTTTTTTTTCCAGTACAGATTCAGTAGCAGTCTTTTATTGTCATTGAAATGACCAAATGTGGCAGTTTAGGCTGGGTGCTCCCTGCCAGGTAAGTGGGATTTGGTTTAGACTGGTTTGAGTTTGTGGCTTTTATGTTGTTTGTTTGTTTTGGTTGGGTTTTTGGGTTTTGTTTGTTTGTTGTTGTTCATAGAATCATAGAACCATAGAACCATAGAATCATAGAACTATAGAATCATAGAACAATAGAATCATAGAAATATAGGCTCATAGAACCATAGAATCATAGAACTATAGAATCATAGAACTACAGAATCATAGAACTATAGAATCATAGAACCACAGAATCATAGAACCATAGAATCATAGAACTATAGAATCATAGAACTATAGAATCATAGAACCACAGAATCATAGAACCATAGAATCATAGAACCATAGAATCATAGAACTACAGAATCATAGAACCATAGAATCATAGAACTATAGAATCATAGAACCACAGAATCATGGAATCATAGAACCATAGAATCATAGAAGCACAGAATCACAGAATCATAGAATGGTCTGGGTTGGAAGGGACCTCCATATGTCACCTATTCCAACCCTCTCTGCAGTGGACAGGGGCTTCTTCCACTAGATCAGGTTGCCCAGAGCCCTGTTGAGCATCATCTGAAATATCTTCAGGGATGAGGCCCCAGCCACCTCTCTGGGCAACCTGTTCCAGTGTTCCACTACCCTCATGGTGCAGAACTTGTTTCTCACATCCAATCTAAATCTGCCTTGCTCTAGTTTGAATCCATTGCCCCTTGTCCTGTCACTGCAGGTGTTTGTTCTTGATGTTTGGTTGTTTTGTCTTGTTTGTTTCTGTTGGATTTTGTTTGTTTAGGTTTTGTTTGTTTGGGTTTTGTTTGTTTGGGTTTTTTTGCTGGTTTGGTTTGGTCTGGTTTTGTTGTTTGTTTTTACTTCCTTTGCACGATCCAGCTGTGCTTATATAGGACAGTTTGTGTTAAACCTGTGTATCCTGATGTTTAAACTTTCCTCTCATTTCATTCCTTGCTCATTCTCTACTTTCTTACAACAGCCATCCTAAGATGACTGGTCTCCTGTTAGATCCAGACTGATCTCCTTGCTTTTTCTTCCCTTGCTTAAGACTCAGGTTTAGCATTCCCAAGTAGATGATGCATATTCAGAGTCTGCCAGACAATCCTCCTTTTGAAATTCTCTACTTTTCCCCATGAAGACAGGCTCAGGGAGTCAGGGCTGTTCAGTCTGGATAAGAGAAGGCTCTGAAGAGACCTTATTGTGGCTGTCCAGTATCTGAAGGGGGCTAAAAAAAAGCTGGGGAGGGAATTTTTAGGATGTTGAGTAGTAATAGGACTGGGGGAAATGGAGCAAAACTAGAAGTGGATAGATTCAAATTGGATGCTAGGAAGAAATTCTTCCCCATGAGGGTGGTGAGACACTGGAACAGGTTGCCCAGGGAGGTTGTAGATGTCCCATGCCTGGAGGTTTTTGCAGCCAGGCTGGATGTGGCTGTGAGCAACCTGCTGTAGTGTGAGGTGTTCCTGGCCATGGCAGGGGGGTTGGAACTGGCTGATCCTTGAGGTCTCTTCCAACCCTAACAATTCTATGATTATATGATTATATAAAGGTAGCTTTAAGGTAAAGCAGACCATGAAATCTGTCACTTTTAAAGTGTTTCCATTAGCTGCCCTCTCTCTCTCTCTTAAAATTAAAAATAATAATAAAAAATATTGTGCAAGTATAGAGGAAGCTGAGTAACCTTTAGCTGCAGTGAGTAAGGAATACTGCAGCTATTGCTATCCTGCACGTAAAAGGCTTGCTCATATCCTATAGGACTTCACACAGCCCTTTTATGTATTTTTTGCTGCAAATAGAAGGAAATTTGCTTACAACATTCACAATGTTAATGTTACAGCTTGAATAGCTCAGGAACTGAGAGACAGCTAGCAGTTCAGAGTCACAGATTGCATTGGGTTGGAAGGGATCCTCAAAGGTCATCTGGTCCAACCTTCCTGCAGTCAGCAATATCCAACTAGATCAGGCTGCTCAGGGACACATCAAGGCTGATCCTGAATGTATCCAGGGACAGGGTCTCAATCACATCCCTGGGCAACCTGTTCTGGTGTCTCCCCACCCTCACTGTGCAGAATTTCCTCCTGATGTCCAACCTAAATCTGCCTTTATCCAGTTTCAAACCATTGCCCCTTGTCCTGTCACCACAAGTCCTTCTGAACAGTCCCTCCCCAGCCTTCCTGCAGGTAATTCCTGAACTGATTGGCAAAATGACAAATGGTATCTTTAGCAACCAGATTTTGTGTTACTCTCTCACTGTGAATATTTTGGGTGGCACTTGAGTCCTCTGACCCTGAGTAGTTTTCCAGATGGTTTTTAGCATGCTTAGTTTATATATAAGCAGATTAGAGCCCTTGTTTCATGCATTATAAACCTGCCTTTTATAAATACATCATCATATAACCCTTGTGGTGGTGTCTGCAAATCAGAATGCAGTCCCTTGATTGAGGCAAAGAAAGACTTTCAGAAAATGAAGCAGTATTAATATTTTTATGCACCTTAGCAACTCAAATATCAAAGGCAAAAAATAATAAAGAAAAAAAAAAGCCTTTTCAAATTTAGGAACAGAAGTCTGGGAAGGATCACTGAGATCATCCATTTCACGCCTCTGGTATTGCAGGAAGCCACATCATATAATCTTTTTCATTACCTTATTGAACTCTGTTTAAAATGCAGTTCATTATTTTTGTCACCGCTGTTCCAGGACCTGTCTGTGCTGGTCACTGGAAGCTTTACTGATTACAGCTCCTGAGTGTGGCTGAACACTGGGTGCAGAGACACAAAGAGAAGAAAGTTTTGGGCTCCTTCTCTCCAAATCTGTGAATCAATGTCAGAGTTCAGTGAGGCTGGGTATGATGGGTGAGCAGACAGCAGGAGTCAAAGGCGGCATCCTCAAATCTGGCACAGAGTATCCTGCCTTTGTATTGATGAGGAGGAAATTCAGAAATGCTGCTTCCAGCAGCTTAGCATTTTCTGAACTGTACAATTACACTCAGAACTAATCGAGTTCTGAGCACAAGACCTCAGGGTTTTCAGCTGTGAACCTTCAGACTCAGGCGGCGTCACAGATGAAGCCAGAATCCCCAGACCTTTGCTTTCCTGATGGGAACAATTAGCAGGCACAAAACTTCCTATGCATGCCTTTATCTGATTTCTGAAGAGGCAAGCTCAGTCAGGAAAGTAAATCTGAGTTTTTCTTGATCCTGCTGGAATCAGTGAAGCACCTTATCTACAAGTTTTCTCCAGGCTTCTTCTTCTTCTATGGAGGGGTTCAAGGGTGTAGTATTAGAAATTATATCCTATCAACTGGTCAAAGAGATAAGACAACATCTCTATTTTTATCAGCAGCACCCTTACTGCTGATGAGAGAGTGTATCTTTCAGCACAGCTCCTCTCCCAAGCTATTGTTCAGGTTGCCAAGCTGTGTGTGCATTCCTTGCCTGCTTGCCCCCCAGGACATCCTTGAAATGAGACATGTTGTTTTAGGGCCGCCAGGGCTTTATCTGTGTGTAAAAAATTAAATAAAATAAATTCAGAACAAACACGGCGTTAATATTTCATGCAGACATTGCTTAAATATTGCATCAGTAGCAAATTAGAATCCAAGCCTAGATTTTCATGTTTTGAATACTAACTGCTTGAAGTTTCAGCAGTAGCCTTAGGAGGGTTTGTTGGATCTTAACGACTCGTGACAGAAATTATGGTTGGTGCTCACACAAAGTGTGAAGTGTCTGCTTGAAAGCTGCAGTAAACTGATGTCAGAGAAGGAAACTGTCTGCTTGATCCCTAGTCAGCAACAGGAAAAGCAAGCTGGGTGCTGCAGCTTACTGCAGCTCCCCATACTTTGGCAGAGTACAAGAAACAGAAGCACTGGGCTGAATTAGACACACCCCTGATGATCACTACCCTGAGAGAGGCAGAGATCTGCCTATCTCCCACAGCATCTCCATGCCTCCTGCAGACTGGCCAGATCTTGCAGTATGTTTATCATAAAAGTAGCCTGCACTCCTCCAGGCATTCTCATTAAATGCACCAGGACAGCTTTAGTGAATAAGATTCATTCAAGAGCATTTGCAGGAGGAGATGGTCCGGTCTGAGATTTGTATCTTTCCTCTAAGATATCTCTCCAGCAACATTTTCAGTGACCCATTCTTGGTCCCACAACACAGAGCAAAAAGGAAGCAGTGAATTGGTTGGTGCCTGCTGATAACTGAAAACCAGCTTTTGTAAAAGTGGTTTTGGTTACAAAGTGTGAAATAAAATAGCAGCATGGATGAAAATAAGTTGAGAGAGATAAAAACCTGGGAAAAATACATTATTTAAAATGTAAAATAACATCTGAACACCAGCCTTGTTATTATTCATACACAGATGGAGCCATGTCAACAAAGACTTTGGCTCTGACTGAAGGTTATCCAGAGAATCATAGGACAGTTTGGGTTGGAAGGGACCTTAAAGATCATCCAGTTCCAGCCCCCTGCCACGGACAGGGACACATCCCATCAGCCCAGGCTGCTCAAGGCCTCATACAGCCTGGTCTTGAACACCTCCAGGGAGGAGGCAGCCACAACCTGCCTGGGCAACCTGCTCCAGTGTCTCACTACCCTCACTGGAAAGAATTCCATCTCAATCTGCCTTCCTCAAGCTTTAATCCATTCCCTCTTATCCTGTCACCACGAGCCCTTGTAAAATGTCTCCCCAGCTTTCTCATAAGCCACTTTTACGTACTAGAAGGCCACTATCAGGTCTTCCCAGAGCCTTCTCTCCTCCAGGCTGAACAGCCCCAACTCTCCCAGCCTGTCCCCAGAGAGGAGGTTCTCCAGCCCTTTGACCATCTTCGTGGCCTCTTCTGGACCTTCTCCAGCAGCTCCAGATTCTTCTTGTGCTGGGGGCCCCAGAGCTGGAGGCAGTGCTGCAGGTGGGGTCTCAGCAGAGCAGAGGGGCAGAATCCCCTCCCTGTGCTGCTGCTCTCCCTGCTTTGGATGCAGCTCAGCACACAGCTGCCTGCTGGGCTGCCAGGGACCATTGCTGGCTCCTGGGGAGTTTGTCACCAACTGACACCCCCAAGGCCTTCTCCTCCAGGCTGCTCTCAAGCCATTTTGTGCCCAGCCTGAATTTGTGCTTGGGATTGCCCTCACCCAGTTGCAGGACCTTGCACTTGGCCTTGTTGAACTTCCCGAGGTTGGTTTGGGCTCACCTCTGCAGCCTGTCCAAGTCCCTCTGGATGGATCCCTTCCCTCCAGAGTGTCAACCACACCACACAGAGCTTGGTGTCATCCCCAGACTTGCAGAGGGTGCCTCAATGCTACTGTCCCTGTCACTGACAAGGACGTTAACCAGCACAGTTGCTCCTGGATGAACGTTTCCAATATAAGAACTTTGTATCTTATTAGGAATGAGATGACAGAAATATATCTTTAATGATTTAATGTGAGTCCAGCTTTTAATTTTTATGAGGGGTTAAAAAAAAAGGGCTAATTTAATTAAAAATAATTACTGCATGTTACAAATCCATCCAGCTGCAGCAATGATTGGGGTGTCTGAGACAACCATCTGGGGCAATAACCCAAACATTGTTGAGACTGAGTATGGTGTGGTTCCAGAGGGGGAAAGGTCACCTGAAAGAGAAGAGGTTGCCCCTTTTAGCATATCCACAGTGCACACTGTCCAGTAGATTTCCCAGTCCTTGGGACACAATGCTCTGATCCCTGTTTCCCATCTTATTATCCATAGCAATTGTTCTGTGCCTGTCTCTGGAGATCCGGGACTGAACCATGACTCAGAGACTCACAATATAGTCCCTGATTACCCCTTGCCCCAGGAAGAAAATAAACTGCATTAGCCTTTTACTTGGTAGGGATGATTTCTTCTCTCTGCACCAGGCAGGCTGTGTTGGTCAGTGTGTCGGGGCAAGGGTCATAGCCAGACATTACTCACTCCCCATGCATCTGCAAAGCAGTGGGAATAGCTGACTTGTAGAGGCCATTCACCCTTTTGTAATGCAATCTTCACCGGGGTAAATTGCACAGTGTAAGAGGGCACTTTAAGCTTCTCTCTAGGAGAGAGGTGTATGTGACAGTCTCCATTCTTGTTCTCTATCTATAGCATGTGTTTAGGCAAATGACTTTGAAGCATCAAAGCTGCTTATATTGATCTTTAATCCCTGATCTACTGCAGAAGAAGGAGGTGATATAATGGCCCACACTTCCTAGAGAGCTGTCTGTGCAATGCAAGGCCCGTGGTGTTTAACCCTCCTGAGGTTTAGTCTGCATCTGAACTCCTGGAGATGGTCAGCAGTTCCCTGACAGTCTGTTTGCCCTAGATTTGCCTTAAATTCACTATGTCTTGTGGTCAACATATTTCTGCTTATTAGGGAAAAAAAAAAAAAAAAAGCAGATAGAGTCATTGGGGAAAAAAAAGTAATTCTGGATCAGGCTGGTGCAAGGCTCTGCATCCTGACTGGGGCAACCCTAGAGATCAGTTTGGGCTGGGGGATGATGAGACTGAGAGCAGTCCTGCAGGAAAAGACTTGAGTGTGCTGGTAGAGGAGAAGCTGGACAAGAGCCAGCAATGGGCACTGGCAGCCCAGAGGGCCAGTGGCAGCCTGGGCTGCATCCAAAGCAGTGTGGCCAGAGATGGAGAGAGGAGATCCTGCCCCTCTGCTCTGCTCTGGGATGACCTCACCTGCAGTGCTGTGTCCAGTTATGGAGCTCTCAGAACAAGAGGCACATGGACCTGGTCCCAAGGAGGCCACCAAAATGATCAGAGGGCTGCAGGAACTCTGCTATGGGGACAGGCTGAAAGAATCAGGGCTGGTTCAACTAGGAGAAGAGAAAGCTCTGGGGAGACCTTAGAGCTGCATTTCAGTATCTGAAGGGGACCTGCAGGAAGGCTGGGGAGGGACTGCTCAGAAGGGTCTGTGGGGATAGGATGAGGGGCAATGGCTTGAAACTGGAGCAGGGAAGAGTTAGGCTGGACATCAGGAGGAAGTTCTGCACAATGAGAGTGGTGAGATGCTGGAACAGGCTGCCCAGGGATGTGGTTGAGGCCCTGTTCCTGGAGACATTTAAGATCAGCCTTGATGTGTCCCTGGGCATCCTGACCAAGTTTGAAGTGTCCTTAATGACTGCAGGAAGGTTGGAGCAGATGCCTTTTAGAATCCCTTCCAACCCAATGTGATTTGTGAACCATGAAAGAGTGGCACAGGCTGCCCAGGGAGGTGGCTGAATCCCCATCCCGGGAGAAGTTTCAAAGAGACAGAGATGTGGTGCTGAGAGCTATGCTTTAGTTCCAGCCTTGGTAGAGTTAGAGAATGGTTGGACTGGATGAGCTTAAAGGGCTTTTCCAACCCAAACAGTTCTATGATGTCTCTCACAGACAAGCAGGCTACCAAGAGAAGGAGGTGGGAAAGACATTCTGTTCTTGCCCCTTGTACTTCTGTGTGCACAATTCAAGAGCACTTTTGAAGTGCAAAGAAACATAATATCTATTGCTTTCAGTTCTGCAACATGAAAGGGAATCAGAGACTCAGCTGTTGACCAGTTCAAGTCGTGCCCTTCTGGCAGATTGCCTCTTGCTCCATCCAGGGAAGTGTAAAACTGGAGAGCGAAAATTCAAGGAAAGCGCAGAACTCCTGCACCATGTCAGGATCCATTCTTCCTTTGAAGCGCAGTTTGTTGTCTGCTGCCATGGAACTGCCTTCAAAGAGCACATGGAATGTTTAAAAGAGAAGGTGAGCAAGCAGGCAGCACTATCCTGCTCCAGTCTGCAGGCAGACTGCCACACTAAGCAGTACTTGTGGGGTCCCCAGGGGGTGGATGTTACACCATTTGTCACCACATCTGTGAGTGCTCCTGGGCATCATGCCCTGCTCTGCTCCTCCACTCTCCTTTCCTGGCACTTCAGTGGGAAGAGGTCATCAGGGGGATCAGTGCTGCCTATGGTGCAGTATTTTCACAAAGAGGGATTTTATAAAGATACAAAGAGTTCAAGAGGATGGGGCAGGGCTTTTTTTTCCAATGGTGACCAGAGAGAGGGGAAGAGGCAAAAAGCACAAACTGAAACTCAGGAGGTTTCACTTTAACATCAGGAAAAACTGTGAGGATGCCAGAGTCTTGGAACAGGCTGCTCAGAGAGTTTGTGGAGGTTCAACAAGGCTAAGTGTGAAGTCCTGTACCTGGTCTGGGACAATCCTCATTATCAACACAGGCAGCACTGAGGAGAAGGGCTTGGATGTACCAGTGGGTGTACCTGTGGATGAGAAGCTGGACATGAGCTTACAATGTGCACTTGCAGCCCTCGAGGCCAATCTCATCCTGGGCTGCATCCAAAAAAGTGTGACCAGCAGATCCAAAGGGGTTGTTCAGCCCCTCTACTCTGCTCGCCTGAGATTTCACCTGGAGTACTGTGTCCAGCTCCGGGATCTTCAACACAAGACTTGATGGAGAGAGTCCAGAGGAGGAGCACCTAGAGCAGATCACACAGGAACACATCCAGACAGGTCTTGAAGATCTGCAAAGAAGGGGACTCCACAACCCCCCTGGGCAGCCTGACTCAGGCCAGGTGTCTCTTAACGCCTTCAGAGGGAGATTCTGGACTCAGTAACTAACAACAGAAGGCCATTCTCCCTGAAATGCCGCATCTATTCTGTTTTCTGCTCCTGCTTTGATAACGATAGAGCACTATGGAAGGCGAAAATCTCACTCTAAAATAAACAGGGATAGATCCCTGCCTAGAGGAACTTCTAATTCAGTCACAGTAAGAAAGCAAATGCCACAGGAAGCCTATTTCTTTTGACTCTAGAAGAATCTAAAACTCTCTAGCTGTGCCTTTGCTCAGCCTGCCTCTCTCCCTATGCTCACACCATGGGGCAATGTATGCCTAGGAGGGTCTGGGAACATGCAGGGGATCCCAGAAGGGCCTTAGTCGTTTGTCAAGTTAGAGAATGTTTTAGGTTACACCAAGAAAGGCACTTGTCCAAGAAAACAGCTCTCCTGAATTTTAGCCCATCCTTAGCCTATCACTTTGAAACTTCTCCCTCCTTGTAACTTTGTTTTATTCTTTTTAGACAGACCCCAAGCTAACAGCCAATGTCAGACGTCTGTGACTCAGCCATGTCACACAAGTCCCTGTACAGAATTGCCATAACCCTTTTGGCCTGAGTTCTGCCTCCTGCAAAGTTAACAAAGCACCAGTGTGAATGGGCCTGTTTGGGAGGTCCTGGCTTTAAGTTACCTTCCAGACTTGTTTCCTGAGGGCTTCTTAAGGGGCACAATGGGCTGAGAAAATCACTATAGGAATAGAAGGCATAGGAAGTTAGTGCTGTGGGATGACTGGCCCATGAGACCAATCCCCCTCAACTACATTATAGATGTTTGTCAAGCAGCTACATCTGACATTAAGACATATTTCCTTTTTTCTTTCTTTTTCTCTTGTGAAAGAGAAGAAATGCCAAGTGTTACTCCTAGCTCTAATCCACAGCACGCTGCTGGTGTTTCACTGCGGTGTGAACAGATTCTAAGCAGGTCCCACGCACCTGCTGCTGTGAAATCCCACTCTGCTAGCGTCTCAAACCTGTTACCCAGCTGAACGTTTTCTGGTCTTTGCAGACCTGCAGCTAGCAGACAGAAAGAAAAGTGGAAGTGTTTCTTTCCCACCATTTCATTTCCCCAATTATACTCAATAGCTTTTGAGAAGCAGCTCTGTGGCTTCATTACTACTTGGAGCTGCCAGCTCTAAAGAAACAAAATAGAATGGCCAGAAAACTGAAGCATGCTACCTCCTGACTTATCAGGCAGCATTCCTGGTAATTTGCTGTAAAATGTGCATAATGAAATCAGACAGCAAGAACAGAATATTTAAAAGGTGTGACTAATGCAATTCATTAAGTGATGCATGTTGGATGTTTTCAGTTGGCTGCTAACATACCAACAAGCTCTGTAGTTGTCTGTCCTGAGTTACGTGTGTGTACGCTTACAGAGTCCCAGCATGGCGGGGGTTGGAAGCCACCTCTGGAGATCATCCAGTCCAATCCCTCCTGCAAAAGCAGGGTCACCCAGAGCAGGTTGCACAGGAACACAGCCAGGTGGGTTTGGAATCTCTCCAGAGAAGGAGACTCCACCACCTGTCTAGGCAGCCTGCTCCTTTGGTTCTGTCACCCTCACAGAAAAGAATTTTTTTCCTTGTGCTTAAGTGGAACGCCCTGGGTTCCAGTTTGTACCTGTTACCCCTTGTCCTGTCACTGGGCAACACTGAAAAGCCCTGTCCTCTTGCCCCCCACCCTTTAGCTCTTCATCTGCATTGATGAAATCCCGTCTCAGGTTGCTCTTCTCCAGGCTAAACAGCCCCAGGTCTCTCAGCAGTCCCCTCAGCATCTTCATGGCCCTTTGTTGGACTCATTCCAGGAGTTCCCTGTCTGTCTTGAGCTGTGGAGCCCCCTAGCCAGAGCGCTCCAGGGGCAGCCCCAGCAGGGCAGAGTTCTATCAAAGCCAACAAGCAGAGCAAGAGGAACACTCCCAGTCAGTTTGATGTGTATTTACTTTTTTTGAAGCTGCTGGGTTCTAAACACTAGAACTAATGACAGAACGAGTAGAGCAGCTCTGTAAATCACTTCCCTTGCCCTACAGTCACCACTGCTCCTCTTTCCTTACTTTAATGGAGGCAGGCTGTCTAAGGAAGCATGCAGCAGGAGGATATTTGCAACGTTCTGTCAAGCCCTAAATTACCTCGTGCCAGAGCAGCGCCAGCCGTGTCATGCCATTTCCCTGGGACAAGGCCTCACGAGTGCACTGCCCACAGCAGGGTCACATTTCACCTGTCCTCCTGCAGCCTGCACTCTATTGACAGGAGCTGTGACAAGAAGCTGAACAGATTTGTTGTGCTCAGGCTGATATTCGGAGCAAGCCCATCCTCTGTTGGCAGCAGGCTCTGGCAGCGCTGTGGCTACGGGAGAACACCGTTATTGTCTGTAACCCTTCAGATCATGTTTCCCAGGTAATCTTCTTGTCTTTCTTCTCCTCAGCTGTTGGGATGGTTCCAGGAAAAGTAAGAGGTGCTGAATTACTATTTTGGTTATTGTACAGAGCTGAAATCCGACCCCAGACCTCCTTCATTATCTCCTCAAGCCTTCAAGCCTAATTGACAGCAACTCTTTATGTCTTGATTTGTTCCCATTAGAAGTCCTTGCGTCCTTGAATAAACAGGTAAGGTAATAACTTTAATTACTGCTATAATTAGGTCTCTCTGAAGCACCTGCACTTTGGCATGAGAAAAAAGGCCTAAACCTGAACTTTCTGCAACATTGATACTGAGTTTTTTCTTAATGCTGCATCCAAAGCAGACATAGAATCATGGAATCATAGAATTGTTAGGGTTGGAAGGGACCTCAAGGATCATCCACTTCCAACCCCCCTGCCATGGGCAGGGACACCTCACACTACAGGAGGTTGCTCACAGCCACATCCAGCCTGGCTGCAAAAACCTCCAGGAATGGGACATCTACCACCTCCCTGGGCAACCTGTGCCGGTGTCTCACCACCCTCATGGGGAAGAGCTTCTTTCTAACATCCAATCTGAATCTACCCATTTCATTTTTGTTCCATTTTCCCCAGTCCTGTCACTCCCTGACACCCTCAAAAGTCCCTCCCTGACACCCTCAAAAGTCCCTCGCCAGCTTTCTTGTAGCCTCCTTCAGATACTGGAGGACCACAAGAAGGTCTCCTCGGAGCCTTCAGACTAAGAGGCCAAAAAAAAAAAAAAAAAAAAAAGGAATATTATTTTATTGGTTTGAATTACTGTCAAATGAACTAATTTATTATTTTGACAGAGTGGGAAGAATTCCTTAAGTAAAAGGAAATAAAATTAGTGAAACAGATTTAAAGGGCTGTAGCCTCTTTGTAGAAGCAGGCATTAAAGGAACCAAACAAAAATAAATGGAACATCAATAGAATCATTGAATCATCAGGGGTGGAAGAGACCTTTACAATCATCCAATCCAACCATCAACCCAACACCACCATGGCCACTAAACCATGCCCCAAGAGCCGTGGCCACATGTTTCTTGAACACCTCCAGGCACAGTGACTCCACCATATCCCTGGGCAGCCTGTTCCAATCCCTGACTACTCTTGCAGCAAAGAAAATATTCAACCTAAACCTCCACTGGTGCAACCTGAGAACATTTCCTCTGGTCCTATCACTATATTTTTGGGAGAAGAGACCAACAATCACCTGGCTCCAGCCTCATTTCAGAGAGTTGCAGAGACCAGTGCAGTAACATTTTGTCATTTCAGGAATCACAGAATCAACCAGGTGGGAAGAGACCCCCCCCAAGATCATCAAGTGCAACTGATCACCCAACCCTATCTAATCAACTAGCCCATGGCACTCAGTGCCTCATCCATTCTCTTCTTAAACACCTCTAGGGACGTTGACCCCACCACCTCCCTGGGCAGCACATTCCAATATCCAATCTCTCTTTCTGGGAAGAACTTCTTTCTAAGCTCAAGCCTAAACTGGAAACTATGGCCCTTGGAAAACAAGGGGCTGGTTGGTTACAACCAAGAGGGCTTCACTAAGGGCAAGTTGTACCTGATATCTGTGATGGGGTCACAGGTTGTGGATAAGGGAAGAACCACCCATGCCATCTGCCTGGACTTGTGCAGAGCATTTGACTGCGTCCTGCATGACATCCATGTCTCTAGGTTGGAGAGAGATGAATTTAAGAGATGGACTACTCAGTGGGTAAGGAAGTGGTTGGATGGTCACACTCAAAGGGTTGCAGTTAACAGCTCGATGTCTAAGTAGAGACCAGTGATGAGTGGTGCTCCTCAGGGGGCGCGACTGGGACCAGTGCTGTTTAACACCATTGTTAGCCACATGGACATTGGGATTCAGGGTACTCTCAGCAAGTCTGAGGATGACACCAAGCTGTGTGGTGCAGCTGACACCCTGGAAGGAAAAGATGCCCTCCAGAGGCACCTGGACAGGCTGCAGAAGTGGGGGCCGTGAAAACCTCATGGACTTCAAACACTGGAACAGTTTGCCCAGGGAGGTTATGGATGTCCCCTCCCTGAAGGTGTTCAAGGCCAGGCTGGATGAGGCCTTGAGCAACCTGGGCTGGTGGGAGGTGTCCTTGCCCATGGCAGAGGGGATGAATTAGATGAGTAATGTCCTTTCCAAGACAGCTGTTCTATGATTCCATGATCTTGAAGGCTCCTGCCAAGCCAAAGTGTCCTATGACTCCAAGATAAGCAAACATTTTTCCACAATAATTAATAGATTGACACAAAGGATTTTTGAGTAGAATGCCTTCATTTATTTATTCTGCTTTTGGTTTTGTTGTTTTGTTTTTTTTTTTAAGAGGTTTTAAATATAGCAGTTTAAATAATGCATTTCTGCTCAAAAATGTGTTTCAAAGTCTGAAATCTGCTGTGTAGCATCTTTTTAATAGCATAAGATGCAGAAGAAGAGTATTGCCTTCAACTTGAAGGAAACTATTTTTCATCATTTGGGTCCCCAATTTCATGTGATTTAACAGTAAGCTTTCTGAATTTTGTGATCCATTGTAGCAGTCTCCTTTTCAAAGAGAGGTAACTCTATCTGGCATTCAGAACCCAGCATGACTCCAGCATTTTAGAAAGCAATGACTCCTAATAGCTTTTCAACTGCAAGCAGAATCCAGGCTAATTGCAACAAAGCCCCTCAGTTTAGTAAAACTTGAATCTCCTGACCGGTCAGACAAATCCATTAGGATTTTATTGGGTCCTAAAAAGAGTTATGTGATTCCCTAGGATCCAATCCTTGTCAATCAGGCATAGTAAATTGGATTCTTGAATAGGGAAATCCCTAAGGGAGAGAAGATGTTATCTAGATCAGATGCAGTGATTTTTCGACTCTGTGCTCACTAGGTTCTGTTCTCTCTTTAGTGAACCAATAAAACCATAATAAGTATTGATTAACCCATTACTGAGCATTATCCACTGCCTTCTGCCTTACTGTATTTAAACACAACACAGTGCCTCTCTGCTGCCATTGCACAGCTGCTTGCCTTTACATTGGCAGCCTTGGCAAGCTCCTGACAGCTTTACTTAGTTCCCAAAACATCTTCAGTCACTCCATGTGTGTCTCAGACACACTGCTTTAAAAAAAAAAAAAACAAAAAAACAAAACAAACAAAAACAAACAAACAAACAAAAAAAAAAACACAGGTCTTGAAAACAGCTCTGAAAGAGCAGGGAAAGGAAATAAAGATCAGTGTTTTAGTTCCATGCTGCTGCTGTTTGGGTGTTGTAGTGTGTGCCCTTCAGAAGAAAGGCAGACACTTTACAATTAAAATCTCACCATCCTGCAGGAGGAACATTTGTCATTAGGAAGGGCGTAGATGGTAGCTTTCTGATAACTTCCAGGATGACACTCTGACAGCTGTGTAGGTATCTCTCATTTGCACTCACCTGATGTCATTAGCTGCTGAAGGTGTCAGAATGCTCCAGACAGTGGACTGCAGACTGTCAGAAGCTTTGGAATGGTATTGGTGGGTTGGGTGCATCAGATTTGCCTCCAAACGGGCTGCTCACACATGAAATGTAGTTTGGGTTGAAGTTGATCTGTAGTCCTTGTAAAACTCCTTACTAATCATTAGCTTTTGGAGGAGCTCTCTGAATTTCTTTCCGATAGCTGCTCGATAGCTGGGAGTGCAGAAATCACCTAGAGAAATTAACTTTGATTACAGAGGGCAAGGTCAGGACCTGAATGGACACAGGTTGAACTGGGGCATCACCGAAAGCTCTTCTTTATTCATTCATTTCTTTCTTTATTTTTAACCAGCCACATAAATTATTGAGCTTTTAGAAACTGGTTTATTTCCTCTCATGTTGAACACACACACACACACACACACACCATTTGCAGGAGGAGAGGGATATGTGCTTTGAAAAACTGATGTGTATTTAATGTCCCTTTCTCTCTCTCTCTCTTTTTTTATTTTATTTAAAGGTATAGTTTTCCAGGCTATGTGGTGTTTTGTGTTCATTACAGAATAGTCGTTTGATCAAGTGATTTTCAATACATTGTCAAAATAAATTACATTCACTTCATTAGATGTACAGGAAGTATAGCTGAAACAGGGACAAGTATTAATTTAGGACTCTGCAGAAACTGACACTCCATCTTATGACCCTGAGGCTGTATTATTCAAGATACCTCATGATGGAAGGAAGTCTGTCTCCATAGCAATTACCTAAATCTTTTATCAGTCATTTCTGGAAAGAAAATTAGAGCAATTGTGTCAGGATGGTCATATGGGCAGAAATTGCACACTCATTCAAAGCACTTACGTCTCTGACTTTGTCCCTGCTTGATGGCTGCTTTTGTTTACTACTATGCTTTTGAAAGTTTGATTGGACGTGAGCAGATGTGCCATACTGTAACCACAAATGGTTGTCCTTTGTTTCCTTTCCATGTCTTTCCTTTTCTTTCCACACCCCCCCCCCAGACCTGTCACTGAATTACACTGTTTCTGTTTATTAACCAAATTACTCTTACATCACATACACACACACACACAAAGAAAAAAAAAAAAAAAGGCCAGAAAAAAGGAAAAAAAATAATCAAACTGAAAGGAGTTAAAATTAGCAGCAGCATAATTCTCACTGTCACAGCTTTAATTATTACAGACCATGCAAGTATTTAATGGCACAGGTTAATTCGATTGGGCTCTTTAAAAATGCTGTTAAGAGCAGTACCTATTTTTATCACATCATATCAATCATCTCACACTTGTAGGATTTTATTGACTAGATAATTAGAGCAGTTCTACAGGGCTGCCTGCTTCTGGAGAAGGAGAGCCGTTGAAAATTCTCGTGCCCAGTGGTTTTTAAAACAGGTTAAGCCAAATTACAAAAGGGGAGAAATGACTGTGGCGTGAGCAGGGCTGTCTCTTTAAGACAGAAAACCCAACAAAAGAATCCTCCTCTTCCTCCACATGTAGGCTTGGCGGTGGGGGGGGGGGGGGGGGGGGGGTTGTCTTCTCTCTCTTTTTTTTTTCCCACCGTTGGTTTTTGAAATAAGAATAAAAAAGCTTAACTGTTGATCAATAATAGTTGCAGCCTACACTGAGTGATATGAACAACAGCCTAAGCTCTCCCCTCAAGTTCCTTGTTCAGGAAAATTTACAATTAATGGCTTTCTTACAGCAGCAGAGATACCCCTTCCTCATGGCTCAGCTAGGGACCTGCCAGACTAATCTATTCCCAGTTTGCTGGCTGTGGTCCTTTACTCTATCTGTCTTAGCATATTGATTTCTGAGCTGTCTTATTGGTTCCTAACATAATTATACCAGGAGTGGGTCTCTTAGTACAGCTAATACATTTACACCATGGCATCTAGGGAAGCTTATTACAGCAGCATCCGGTAGCACTGCTGCAGTTAAGGGTCAGTTGCCATTTCCATTACAAACCCCATTTTTCAGGGGTTTATACCTTAGCTGTTTTAATCTATATCAGGCTAAAACTTGGTAGAGAGGTTGTCAGTCTGCATAAAAATTAGATGGTACTAAAAACATTAAGTCAGCTAAAGCTGTTAAAAAATAATTCTGGTGTGCATACATAGAAAGGAAGATATTGTTAGGTGGAACCCTGAAAGATGTTATTTAGCTCCTTTGGCTCTCTAAACCTGCCAGCTTGTGAGCTGGAAGGTTTCATTAGGAGTCTGAATGTTTACTTTACAAACTGGATCTTCTCTGAGCATTTCAAAGTGAGAAAAAAAACCCAAAAAAACCAACCAAAAATCACCCAGATTTCAAAGTGAGAACCCCACCACTGCATCAAACATTGTGATAGACATGATGATAAAAGGGTGGTGATTCTTTTGACACACTCTCCCAGCCCATGAATGAGTGGCTCTGAGGCAGTGCCAGTGAAAATGCCACATGCAATGCACCAATAAATGTTTCTTAGAATTTTAAATCAATTGAGTGCTGTGAATAGTGGCAGATTAACAACCCTGGAAACTTAAGCCCTCTACTTCCCCACAGAATGAGTCCTCTTGGGTACGTGTGTGTGGGGAAAACCACGTGCCTTAACTGGAAGTGAAGGACTAGAAGCAGAGCTAAGAGGATATTTCAGTCTCTCTTCTAATTCATCTCACTGCTGACACAACCCCAGCCAATACCAGTGCCTGCCTCTGCCACTGCAGCTTGTGGTTGTTTTGGATGAAATAGTGACTGGTCCACACTTCACTTGAATGAGCCCACAGACCCTTCCTATAAATTCTGGGCACCCCAGCACAAGTCTGAGTTGTTTAGTTGCCCTTTTTTTTTTTTTTTTCTCTGCATAAACAATGCTTCAAATAGATTAATAGAATCATAGCATGGTTTAGGTTGGAAGGGACCTTGAAGATCAACCAGTTCCAGCCTAAAGTGAAGTAGGTGATGGAGGCTAGTTGGCTGATGATGCTGAAGGGATGTTCTATTGGTTGGATGCCCACTCAAGTGAGGATGAAGAGAGGAGTTGGCAGAGGGGTCAGAAGGCCATTGTGTGTTGTTTTGATGTGTGGAGGAAGGAGGCTAGGAAGAGGACTCAGATGGAGGTGTCTGGGGCTGGTACAACTCCTAGTGTGCTGGGGATGGAGCCTAGGATGGTGTATGTGAACAGGAAGCATCGTTCTGCTTTAATATGGGGTGGGGTGACCAAAGGCTTTGCTGGTGTGAAGCTTTCCAGGTCACCCAGGAGAATGGGTGAGAACAGGGTGAGGGTTGTTAGTGGGAGGAGTATGAACCCTAGGGTGTCTGTTAGGGAGAAGTAGGGGTGGGATGGGATTTTATTGCAGTTTTGAGTTTAGTTTAACAATGGAAACAATTCCAGCATAACTACAGGAAAGATTCCCATCCCTCACTGTGCAAAATTGCATCAAATTTCAGCTGAATCAGGTTTAAAACAGGGAAGATGCCATGCCCTGAGAGGAGCATAAGAGCACAGGTTCAGAAGAGCTTGTGGATACAGCCTAAGAAGACAGCCCATAGTCACAGGCATTCACTGGCAACTCCCCCAGACTTTGCATAGCCTGTCACAACAAAGAAATGCCAACTATTTATTTTAGTGTTCCTAATTGTTGTCAGAATATGACCTGGGTCTGCAACAGAGAATTTTTCAAAGTCAGCCTGGGAAAAGGGGCGTCCATTTATCAATGGGGTTATTTTATTCGCCCGTGCAGCAGCACTTGTGAAGGTCTGGTTTTTATTTAATTCTCCAGATTTCGTTGGTAATGGAAAAGCTGTCTCATAAATTAGGGAAGTGCTCAATTACAGGCAGGACAGAGATTGATTTAGTTCTCTGCTTGGTCACTACTGGCAAGTGAGGGCCAGTAAAAACCTAGTACATCACCTCAGAGATGACCAGGGAGTGACCAGATTGAAGAAGAAAAGGTGGTTGTAACACGTGTTCTGAGAATGCTTGGTCAGAAGACATGGAGTCATAGAGTGGTTGGAAGGGACCCCCAAGGGTCATCTAGTCCAACCCCACATTTGAAGTGACTCTGAACCTTTCCACCAACTTTAGCACTTTTAGCCTCAGACACCTCTGAGCAGGAATAAATCATACAAGCATTCGAGCCCCGAGTTGGAGCGCCAAAAATAAAAAGTGTGTCGGTGTGAGCTGAAATTCTCCTCCCCACCGACAATAACCAGGCTAGCCCAGTCTGGAAGCAAATGAAGGCTGTGTTTACAAGCAGAGTCTAAAATCTACAATGAAATGCAATGAATATGTACAAATATACAAAATTCACAACATTTACAAATATATACAATCAACAGAAAAGCACAACTGATCTCCCTTTGCTTCCCCCCAAAGGGGACCCTCCCAAAGGGGCCTCCCTCTCCCAGGAGCTTCCCCCCAGACACCCCTGGACAGAGAAGCAGAGTTTGTTAATCAGAAAGTTGTTAACTTAGCTGCCAAGGTCAGTGTGTTATCTTCAGCCAGAAGAGAAGAAGAAACAGCAGCCAGACAGCCCAGCAACTGCCCCCACTGCAGAACGCAGAATGTGCAGAGTGCCTACTTTGTTTTGGGTAATAGTTCTTAAACATTTCTATCTATCCAATGGAAGTGTTTAGAACAATCGTTATTTTGCTTTCTTACACCCAATAGTGACTTATTTACATTCTTTCACTTTCTCTGTTCTGAACTTTGCAAGGAAAAATTAAAAAGACAGTTTCAAACCATCACAGTCCACCCCTTCTAAACAATTCCATTGGCTGCTGCTATCATTTATCTAATCTAAAATAATATCTACAACACTAGGTGAATAAAGACCATAGTCCATTCCGGCTATCTCAGATGTAGATGATTCAAAAGAGTCAAATCACAGGAAAAACAGCAAACAGCTTGTTTCCTCGCAGATGGAGCGAAGGAAGGAACAGGGACTCTCAGGTGACTCAGGGCTCTCAGGGTTCGTGCACCGTAGATCTCATGAACTCTCCTCTTGGGCGCGATGCTGTATCTGTGCAACACTCTGAATTTAACCTCTCTCAGCCAAAGTTAGATTTCTTTGTGGAATACACTGAATTTCACCATTTTCTTGCATCACCCAATAGGTGTGACCAGGACCTTCAGCAGAAACCACCCCTCGGACAGGTTTGGCCTCTCCTGAAGGAGAAAATACCCAAACAGTTTTGCCTAACAGATTCTTTTCTCTGATAACAGGAACTCTATCACCTTCCTCCTTTCGCAACAAATCTGATTGGGCAGGTCCAGCTCGATTCACTGAACCTCTACTATTCACCAACCAGGTTGCTTGTGCTAAATGTTTCTCCCAGTTTTTCAAAGATCCACCCCCCATGGCTTTGAGAGTGGTTTTCAGCAAACCGTTGTAGCGTTCGATCTTCCCTGCAGCTGGTGCATAGTAGGGAATGTGGAATATCCACTCGATGCCGTGCTCTTTGGCCCAGTTTTTTACAAGATTGTTCTTGAAGTGAGTTCCGTTGTCTGACTCAATCCTCTCTGGAGTTCCGTGTCTCCACAGGATTTGTCTCTCCAGGCCAAGAATGGTGTTACGTGCAGTTGCATGAGGAACTGGATAAGTTTCCAGCCATCCAGTGCTTGCCTCTACCATAGTCAGCACATACTGCTTACCAGATGGAGAATGAGGTAGAGTGATGTAGTCAATCTGCCAGGCTTCACCATACTTGTACTTGGACCATCGGTCACCATACCACAAGGTCTTGATCCGCTTTGCCTGCTTAATAGCAGCACAAATGTCACAGTCATGGATGACTTGTGTGATAGCATCCATGGAAATGTCAATGGATCTGTCACGAGCCCATCGGTAGGTTGCATCTCTGCCTTGATGTCCTGATGAGTCATGGGCCCACCGAGCTAAGAACAGCTCACCTCGGTGTTTCCAGTCAAGATCAGGATCAGGATCAGAGTTTGTGTCCACCTGGGAAACTCTTGCAGCTAGATCTGCCTGATGGTTGTGTTGTTGTTCCTCTGTAGCTTTGCTCTTAGGAATGTGAGCATCGATGTGTCTCACTTTCACTGGGATTCTCTCAATGCGAGCAGCAATGTCTTGCCACAGATCTGCAGCCCAGATTGGCTTTCCTTTCCTCTGCCAGCCATTCTTCTTCCAGTCTTTCAGCCAACCCCACAAGGCATTGGCTACCATCCACGAGTCGGTGTAGAGATAAAGCTTTGGCCATCTCTCACGTTCAGCTACATTAAGAGCTAGCTGGACAGCTTTTACCTCTGCAAATTGACTGGATTCTCCTTCTCCATCTCTCGCTTCTGCAACTCTGCGCGTTGGACTCCACACTGCAGATTTCCATCTCCGCTTGTTCCCAACCAGACGACAGGAACCGTCTGTGAACAAAGCATATCTCTTTTCATCATCAGACAGATCACTGTAAGGAGGAGCTTCCTCAGCACGAGCTACTCTCTCCTCTGGAGGTCTTGCACAGCTTGTGCCTTCTGGCCAGTTTGTGATCACCTCCACCAAACCAGGCCTTTCGAGATTTCCCATTCGAGCTCTCTGTGTTATCAGAGCCATCCACTTAGACCAGGTAGCATCTGTTGCATGATGTGGTGAAGAACCTTTGCCTTTGAACATCCAATTCAGAACTGGCAATCTAGGAGCTAGAAGAAGTTGTGACTCAGTTCCAATCACTTCAGAAGCAGCTTTCACTCCTTCATAAGCAGCTAAAATATCTTTCTCTGTTGGAGTGTAGTTTGTCTCTGAGCCTCTGTAGCCACGACCCCAGAAACCAAGAGGACGTCCTCGTGTCTCCCCTGGAGCTCTTTGCCATAAGCACCAGGTTGGACCATTGTCACTCGCGGCCGTGTACAGAATGTTCTTAATGTCTGGACCAGCTCGGACAGGTCCCAGACCCATCGCTTGGACTACCTCTCGCTTGATCTGGTCAAAGGCTGCTTGTTGCTCAGGACCCCATTGGAAACTGTTTCTCTTTCGAGTCACATCATAGAGAGGTTTCACAATCTGACTGTATCCAGGAATGTGCAGTCTCCAAAATCCCACTATGCCTAAGAAACGCAGAGTTTCTTTCTTGTTGATGGGATTTGCCACGGTGGAGACTCTGTTTATCACATCCATTGGGATGTGACGGCGACCATCTTGCCACCGCACTCCCACAAACACCACTCACAAGAGCCTTCTTGTGTGGAGGAAAAGAGCTGTGGGCTCAAGGAACAGACCTCTTCTGGGAGGTACATGTAGCTTGTATCTTGCTGGAGAGCTGCTTCTGGACTGGGATCTCATGTGCTGGTGGAAAAGAGGGAAAACAACCTATAAAAGATACTTTCTTGAATGTCCATTGTCAGTGGTAGGACCCAGCACTCTTCCACATTGCTTTTATAGTTGCAATTTCACCTGCAAAATCAGGGGGATTATTGTTGGTAGAGATCTAACACTCAGTTGTCAACACTGATAGTATTAATGCAAAGAGAAAGCGAAGTAATTTGAAGTGGTCATGCCTCATTGAAGGAGAACTGAACTATCTCACAACTACTAGGGCTAAGGAATTAAGAGCAAGGATGAAAATCACATCGGATGAGAAGCTAACATGTGAGAAAGATGTCACCAAACATTAGTGAAACCCAGTGGAAAACAATATGTCTCCTCCTTCTCTGAGGCTGAGCAGGTGAATTCAAGTGTGAAGGTCTGGTTAGTGACTCTATGAGTCCCTGCTTCATGACAAACCAGCAGATATGCAGCTGCAGTTTCTGCAATAGGCTACAGAACTCAGGGTGTTAGGAAGCTGATTTATTTTTCAAATGTTGGACACCCTCAGGATCACCCAGACCAAAGAACTTTAAGAAGGTTTGTTTCATCAACCACATGTGGCAACACAGTACCCCAGAGGCAGGTACAGAGCTGCTGCTGCAGGGGCAGGCATGGGGCATGGGGGAGAGTGCAGCATTGAGAAGTTCCCCTTTCAGGCTGCTCTTTTCCAGGCTAAAGAGACCCAGGTCTCCCAGCTTCTCCTCAAAAGAGAGAAATTCATTTCCCCTCAGCATCTTTGTGGCAATCCATTGGACTCTTTCCAGTAGTGCTCGGTCTCTCTTGAACTGGGCAGCCCAGAACTGGGCTCTCAGATGAGGCCTCAGCAGGGCAGAGCAAAGGGGTAGGAGAACCTCCCTCTACCTGTTGGCCACATTCTTCTTAAAGCACCCTAGGAGACCATTTGCCTTCTTGACCACCAGGGCACATTGCTAGCTCATGGGGAACTTGTTGCCCACCAGGCCTCCAAGGTCCTTCTCCATATATTGGGTTGCTGTGACAAGCCTTTGTTCTACAGCCTGCTGTGCCACAAGGATATGGGATGTCAGCAGGCAGGTACCTCAGAGCAGTGTTTTCAAAGCTGCTAATGTATTGTCTTCTCTTTGAGGACTTGATTTGAGACTCTTTCACTGCATGTATGCCCTAACACCCCTGATTCCAGCAGAATTAGGAGGATAGCATCGTTGGGCAGATGAAGAACAGCTCAAAAAGCCCAAATACTGTGAAAGAATGAAATAGCTGTTGGCTGATGTTGGGCCTTTGAAAAGGATACTTCTGACAGATTCCTTTGTGTTTCAGTCTTTCTGATCTCTGAAATCCTGTTTCCTCACCTCACAGAAGTATTAGAGTGCGTTATAAGCAACAGAGAAGACAGTGGGGAGAGGTAAATAAAAGCCAAGCTTAATTAAAAGATTAATCTCTGTCTAGATTACAATGTGTACAAGAGAAGAGGAGTTAGAGGCTTGTGCCAAACAATGATCCTAAACTACTTTCTCAAGATGTTAGGGGTTGGAAGGGACCTCAAAAGATCATTTCAGTCCAACTCCCCTGCCAGAGGAGGCTCACCTAGAGCAGGTCACACAAGAACACAGGTGGGTTTGGAATGCCTCCAGAGAAGGACACTCAGTGGATTATGCCCTGTTTAAGACAGGCAACGTGTGAGACAAAATAAAACCCTTGAAAGTAGCCAGGGTCATCTGCATGAAATTCACTTGTAGCAGCAAACTTGGAAGCCACCACTGCTGATCTCTCTGAGCTAAACAACTGTGCTGTTGCATCATTAGAGGTGCATGGATCATTTAGTACAAGTAGCAGCAAGTCTCTCAAAACTTTTCCCCACCAAAGTCAATTAAATTAATCTTCATTCACAAGAATGCAAGGGAGAACACAAATTGGCTTCCTTACTGTAGCAACCAACTTTGCTTTCAGCCTGAGTCCTCCTGCTGACAGTGTTAATATTTTGTTGTCGCACAGTGAATTAGAGAAAATTAAGCACAAATTGTGCATTGCAACTTGTGGAAGTAGTGAAAGCCTCCTGTGATGCAGCAAATGTAGAAAACAAGACTTCTGAGTGCCTGCTATGGGCATTTGTGTGGTTAGCTGCTGATCATAGAATCACAGAATGGTCTAGGCTGGAAGGGACCTCTGAAGGTCATCTAGTCCAAGCCCCCTCAACTAGATCAGGTTGCACAGAGCCTCACCTTGAACATCTCCAGGAATGGGACCTCAACCACCTCCCTGGGCAACTGTTCCAGTGTTCCACCACCCTCATGGTGCAGAGCTTGTTCCTCACATCCAATCTAAATCTGCTCTTCTCCAGCTTGAAGCCATTGCCCCTCGTCCTGTCCCTGCAGACCTTTGCAAACAGTCTCTCTCCATTCTTCTTGTAGCCCCCTCCAGGTACTGGTACACTGCTATTAGGTCACCCCAGAGCCTCCTCTTCTACAGGCTGAACAACTCCAGCTCCCTCAGCCTGTCTCTGTATTTTCACTTTTGAGGAAGTTGAAAATGTTGCTATTCACCTGAAAACAAAAGGATTTCCAGCAGACAAGTGCAATTTCTACAGTAAACCAATAATAGAAGGAAAACAGACCAATTTCTTTATGTGACAGGTGTATAAGGGAAGAGATTTGTAACTGCACTGAAAGCAGCTACTTGGCCAACTTCAGTCAGTGGGTTGCAGGAGAATGTGTAGCTTTGCTCCACTGTCAGTTACTGATACAAAGAAGTCTCCAGCACAAATCTCCCCCATTTTTTTTAATTTTAATTTTTTCCCCCAGCTTGTAAAGGAGAGGCAGAAATATTTAGATTTCACAACAGAAAATGTAGGTTATAATATATTAGAGTCCTAGAATGGTTTTGGTTGGAAGAGACCTTAAAGATCCCCTAGTTGCAACTCCTGTGCCAGGGGCAGGGACACCTTCTACCAGACCAGGTTGCTCAAGGCCTCACTTGCAGGCTTTGAGCCTCCACAACTTCTCTGGGAAACCTGTTCCAGTGCCTCACCTCCCTCCTGGGGAAGAATTTCTTCATAATGTCTAATCTACATCCAGCTTCTTCCAACCTGAAGCCATTACCCCTTGTCCATTCTCTACATCAATGCCATTTATCAAAGAATTTGCATATGATTCAAAGCTGAAAAGGGATTTTTGGGTGGTTTGAAGCTGGTCTCCATAGGCACCATTCAATCTTGCTCATTGCCGTGATGATTAAATCCCCAGACCTTCATTTGCTTAGTCTAGAGTGTAAGGAGAGAGGAAAGGTGCTAGTTCTTGAAAGTTTTGAGTTTCAGAAAACTCATTGTAAGGACTTGTTGACATGTAAGTCCCTTTTAAACAGAATTTAAGCTCAATTTATAGCCAAGAATGGCTTTGCAGAGCCTATGAAAATCTCAGGTTTGTGTTTACTTGAATTTCTCTTTCTCAACCCTAGTATTTGCAATCTGTCAACCTTAATCAAGATAGAAGGAATGTTGGCTGAAGGGTTTCAAATATTACAGAGGTAAAGAAAACTGGTGAAGGAAGGCTAAAACATCTCCCTGTACAGACTGTGTGCAAGGTTTATGTAGGACTGAAGCCCCAGCCAAGTTCTTCCTACAGCTCAGGTGCACATGGGCATGCAGATAAGTTCTGTGCAAAAGAGAGACCAGACCAGCTCCTGCCTTTTCACATCAGAACTGTCAAATGCACTGAGCTGCTGTGTGGAGAAATCCTCTTCTCATACCTGATGTAATAAACCAGCCCCAACAAATGTCTTTACTTGCAATGTTTTGTCTTCATGCTTCCACTTGGTCACTACCAAGAAGTATCACAGAGTCATAGAATAGTCTGGGCCAGAAGGGACCTCCAAAGCTCATCCATTCTGACCTCCCTGCAGTCAGCAAGGACACCCCCAACTAGATCAGGTTGCTCAGGGATCTGTCTAGCCTCACCTTGAGTATCTCCAGGGATGGAGCCTCAGCAACCTCCCTGAGCAACCTGTTCCAGTGATCAGCCCCTCATAGTAAAGAACTTGTTCCTCACATCCAATCTAAATGTGTCCTGCTCTAGTTTGAAGCCATTGCCCGTTATCCTGTCACTGCAGGTCTTTGCAAACAGTCTCTCTCTATCATGCTTGCAGCCCCCTTCAGGTACTGGCAGGCTGCTATTATGTCTCCCTGGAGCTTCCTCTTCTCCAGGCTGAACATCCCCAGCTCCCTCAGGTCCTGTTCAAATACTGGAAGGTTGCTAGAAGGAAAAGAAAATCCTATCACTATCACTACAAGCCCTTGTGAAACGTTACTTCCTAGCTTTCTTGTAATCCCCCTTCAAGTGCTGGCAGGCTGCTATTAGGTCTCCCCTGAGCCTTCTCTTCTCCAGGCTGAACACCCCCAGCTCCCTCAGCCTGTCCTTGCAGCAGAGCTGCTCCAACCCTCTGATCATTTTCCTGGCCCTCCCTCTGGACACTTTCCATCAGGTCCATGTCCTTCCTATATTGAGGGCCCCAGACCTGTACAGAGTACTCCAGGTGAGGTCTCCCCAGAGCAAAGCGGCAGAATCAGCTCTCTGGGTCTGCTGGCAACACTGCTTTTGATGCAGCCCAGGATGTGATGTGCCTTTCGTGCTGCATGCTCATGCTTCTCCAGCTTCTCGTTCATCAACACCCCGAAGTCCTTTTCCTCAGGGCTTTTTTTCTGTCACCTCCTCCAGTCTGTACTGATAGTGGGGATTGTTCCAGCCCAGGTGCAGAACCCTGCACTTGCTCTTGTTGAACCTCATGAGGTTCACCTGAGCCACCTCTCTACACACAATTGTGATTTAGCACAATTGTGATTTACTGCTACAACCAGCCACAAACCCCCCACCATTATCACCTTTCTCCTCCTTATGCTTATGAAGGAGCAGAGGATTTTGGATAAAGCAAATAAAGGCCAGATGGTTAGATAGAAACATCTGCTTGTGCTTAAAACAAACTGGTCCTTCCCCACAACAAGCAAGAGCTTGTCTTTCCATGTAGTAACATTCACATTGTGTACTGAGTGAGATGCATGTCTTCTACTTTCTCATCATAAGAAAACTAAAAGGCACCAAAAAAAAAAAAAATCAGCAGGTTCCTCTTGTCACCAAGCTCTATTTTTCCTCTCAATATCAAATGAACCTTTCAAAGTTTGAAGACAACCAATGCCAAGAAGCTTGGCTGGCAAATTGGAAAAGCCTGTGAGTTTGTTCTGATACATGTGCTGTGGAATCACTCTCACAAAAGCTACCCAAGCTTTACATGCTAAATTCCTGTGTGGCTGTGTGGTTTTGGAGACTTCTTGTAGCTTATAGATAGCACATGGACTTCGCAGGCTGCTAGTTATTAGATCAACAGCAGGTATCGTCGTGAATGGGGAAGAAATAGGCTTGTAAAGTCTGCCAGGTGTAAATTACCAATGCAGTAACACAACTCAGTTTCATACAAAGGGTTTAAAGCAGTTGTAGGAGTATTTTATAGCCTTAATTAGAAATACAAAGAGTTGAGGGGGAAAAAACCACTGATGACACAGAGGAGTTAAGGTAAGGAAGAGAGGATGTGTTCTCAGCTGACACCTTGAAGAGATTCATAGATATGAAGAATGGTTTAGGTTAGAAGGGACCTTAAAGATCATCCATTTCCAAACCCCCTGCCATGGGCAGGGACACCTCTCACTAGCACAGGTTGCTCAAGGCCTCATCCATCCTGGCCTTGAACACCTCCAGGGAGGGGACATCCACAACCTCCCTGGGCAACCTGTTCCAGTGTCTCACCACCCTCACTGGAAGGAATTTCTTTCTCATCTCCAATCCAAATCTGTCCTCCTTAAGATTCAATACACTCCCTCTCATGCTGTCACTACAAGCCCTTGTAAAAAGTCCCTTTCTGGCTTTCTTGAAGGCCCCCTTCAGGTACTGGAAGGCTGCTTTAAGGTTTCCTAAGAGACTTCTCTTCTCCAGACTGAACAGCCCCAACTCTCCCAGCCTGTCCTCACAGGGGAGGTCCTCCAGCCCTCTGATCACCTTTGTGGCCTCCTCTGGATCCTCTTCAGCAATTCTGTGTCCCTCTTATGCTGGGGGCAGCAGAACTGGATGCAGTGCTCCAGGTGTGGTCTCACCAGAGCAGAGCAGAGGAGCAGAATCCCCTACCTTGTCCTGCTGGCCGCACCTTTGATGCAGCCTTCTGGGCTGCTAATGACCATTGCTGGCTCCTGGGGAGTTTGTCATCAACTGACACCCCCATGTCCTTCTCCTCCAGGCTGCTCTCAAGCCACTCCCAGCCCTGCCTGGATCTGTGCTTGGGATTGTCCTGACTCAGGTGCAGGACTTTGCACGTGGCTTTGTTGTACTTCATGATGTTGGCTTGGGCTCACCTCTCCAGCCTGTCCAAGTCCCTCTGGATGGCCTCCTTTCCCTCCAGTGTGTCAGCTGGGCCACAAGCTTGGTCTCATGGAATAATTAGGGGGTGTGGAGACATAACTACTGAAGAGTATTCCAGAACCTTGCATCTGTAGAGGGGGTTCTGCCCCTGATGGCAATGACACGGAAAAGACAGAAGTAACCAGTGTAAGGGACACAAGAGGAACACTGCCTTGAAAATAATGTTAGGCTCCAGATGCCTACTAAACAGCAAGAAATTTGGTCAAGCAGCAGATATAAGAGGTGTTCCTGTGCATCACTGTGTATAGTATAAGAGCTGGGGACATTTCCAGGATCACTGTGGTCTGGAAGCCTTGCCTGAAGGAGGGCATCCCGTCAGATTTCATGACAGTGTCAGCCCAGACAGAGAGCAGAACCTGGCAGAGATAAGGAGAGCTGCAATGTGGCAAGAGAAGGATTTTCACATCCTAGAGCTGTGGCCATAGCAAAGGTTCACGTCAAGGTTAAAGTGATAGAGACAAATGGGAAGCAGAAGCCTAGAAGAAATGTGAAGGAGAAAGATTTATGTTTAATGCTGCTTATTCTGGTAAAATCAGAAAACAAAAAAAAGCCTCCCCTGCTGTCTTGACAAAATTAGATCAGAGCAGATAAGACAGAAACATTCACAGATTAATCCCACGTGTCAGTGTAACAGTGGCTACAGTCCAATGAGTTATAGGTCACCAGTGCCCAGCACTGAACAGTGTCAAGAGATTCACTAAGTCAGGAATGTGCATTTCACACATCCCTGGTAGTAACAACTTAGTTCACCCTTTGGTGTACATTGCTGCATCTCTGCAGTCTAAGACTGAGTACTGCTGGACATCACTTATCTTACCTTAGCATTTATGATGTTGCATCCTATAATGCCATGCAATTGGCAGCCAACATTGCCTCTATCATGCCAGATATTAGAGAGACTGAAGAGATTTCTTAGGGAAAAGAACATAATGGATTTAAATGTAGCTTGTTTTGCTGGAAGGGCAATGAAACCCAGACTGCCTTCCAGAACGTGGCTCATTGATGGTCAAAAAGGTCCAAAGGTATATAGTGAACTCTTTCACATGATTGTGGAAGTTAACCACAGAGTGCAAATTTTTAACACAAGACAGGAAACTTCAGCTGCATAAAGAAAGCTCTTTTAATTATAAACAACATTTGCAGCACTGAATCTTCCCTGCTTCAGCCTCCCACATTTACAGAAACACACATGAGCTTTAACAAACGCTGGAAATGGCAGCACCACAACTGAAATGTACTTCCCAACAGTTTGCCATATGGAAAATAAACTAAGAAGGATGACAATTAAGGCAGTGAATGTGCATTTTGAGAACTCCTACTTTAAAGTGGAACTTTTATCCATTTAAAGTATGCTGGTGTGGCTTAACTCCAGACAGGAGCTAAGCCCCGCTCAGACTCTTCACTCTCATCCAGGAGGATGGGGAAGGGAATCAGAACAAAAGTGAGAAAACTCATGGGTTGAAACAAAGACATTTTAACAGGTAAAGAAAAAGCTGTGGATGCAAACAAAGCAAAACAAGGAATTGATTCACCACTTCCCATGGGCAGGCAGCTGTTCAGGCAGCTCCAGGAGTGCAGAGCTCCATCACATGTAACAGCCATGAGGGAACACAGACACCATCACTCAGAATGTCACAGACTCACAGACTGCACAGGGTTGGAAGGGATCCCCAAAGGGCATCTTGCCCAACCCCCTGCAGGCAGCATGGACACCTCCAACTAGAGCAGGCTGCACAGGGACACATCAAAGCTGATCTCAAATGTCTCCAGGGACAGGGCCTCAATTGCATCCCTAGGCAGCCTGCTCCGGTGTCTCACCGCCCTCATTGTGCAGAACTTCCTCCTGATGTCCAACCTAAATCTGCTCTGCTCCAGTTTCAAACCATTGCCCTTCACCCTATCCCCACAGGCCCTTCTGAACAGTCCCTCCCCAGCCTTCCTGAAGGTCCCCTTCAGACACTGAAATGCAGCTCTAAGGTCTTTCAAGAGCCTTCTCTTCTCCAGGCTGAACAGCCCCAACTCTCTCAGCCTTCTCTGACCCACACCAACAGGTCCATGTCTCTTTTGTGTTGGACACAGCACTGCAGGTGAGATCTCCCCAGAGCAGAGCAGAGGGGCAGGATCCACTCTCTCCATCTCTGGCCACACCGTTTTGGATGCAGCCCAGGCTGCCATTGGCCCTCTGGGCTGCCAGTCCCCATTGCTGGCTCCTGTCCAGCTTCTTATCCACCAACAACCCCCAAGTTCTTTTCTGCAAGGCTGCTCTCAAGCTCATCATCCCCCAGCCTGGATTGATATTGAGGACTGTCCCTTCTCTTCCTTCTTTGTCCCCCAGCTTTACATGCTTAGCATGACATCATATGGTGTGAAATAGCTCTTTGGACAGTTGGGGTCAGCTGGCCCAGTTGTGTCCCCTCCCAGCTTCTTGTGATCCCCCAGCCCGCTCACTGAGAGGTAGAAAAGGCCTTGACTCTGTGCAATCACTGCTCAGTGTTAGCTGAACTATCCCTCAGTTAGCAACACTGATTTGGCCAGAAGTCCAAAACACAGTTTCATAGCAGTAAATGAAGAAAACTATCCCAGTCACAAGCAGGACATGTACAAATCAACAGGGCAACTCCACTTTTATTTAAGTAGGAGCCTTTATTTACACTAGTGATGTAAAGTAGCTTAAATAAGTAGAAGAGAGCAAATTAGTTCTTGTAACTCAGAGGGAGAGAACAATATTTTTCTGAACAAAAAGCTTTGAAGGATCACCAACCCTTTTTGCATCCTTTTATGCCATCCCTGTGGAACTTCTTTCTCCTGTTGCTCTTTGGATTGAAGAACACTCCCTACATTGTGCAGCTATTTACAGGCAGCTTTTAAAGAAATGGCCAAAATTGGCCTAAATATTCTGAACTTGCTAATCAACATAGGACCTGTAAGCAGGGCAGATCTTGAGGGTGTGTCAAATTACCCTCCATTAGCTCAGTTCTTGAACTAAAGACACCATCTGTCTCATTTACAGGCACTTCTGGTATTTTGCCTTCTGTATTGGTTGCTGTCTATTGGATACCTCATTCTAAATTCAAGGAATCACTATCCCCCCCAGGCATCAGTCTATATTTTGCCCAAGATCCTTTAAAGTGGATACTTGGCTGCTGCTAAGTCGAAGTGGATGGTTAGCATCCTGCTAATACTCTAAAGCTCTTCTGCTGTACAAGTAAGGATCACACACCACAATTAATTAATTGCTTGTAATACACTTTCAGGTTTAATGCTGAGGGAAACAGAAGGGTGAGAGTCAGCAAAAAGAGCTGGGTAGGTATAAATTAACTTCAAACTTTGCTCCTTCTTCATTAGTACTAAGCAGCTCTGAATTGCAGGAGACTGCAAAACATGAGAGCTACCAAGCAAGCTTTACCCAGATGAAAGTGCAGTAAGCTGTCCTCATCAAGCTGACCCTAAGGGGTGCACCTTGCCCGAACTGTTGAACTGCTTTCACTAATATTTTATCAGTTCTAATTGCACTTCAAAGAATCCATTCAGTGGAACAACCATTTGAGCACCTTTTAACAGCACAACTGAGAGTAGCACACGAAGCTTGCTGAAGAAAACCTGAGCTGTGGTTCACATTTTGTTGACTAAAATGAATTCTTATTTTACCACTGCTCAGCACCTTAGATTTTGCCCAGGTTATATAACCAGCGAATGCATAGGCATGTAAGAGCTGGGGAGAAGTGGGCCAGTGTCAACTGCAGGAGGTGTGACAAGTCAAAGGGCAAGGGCCTGCATCTGTGCCAACCCCAGGCACAAATCCAAGCAAGGAAAAGAGAAACAGAAGGAAACCAAACCAAAACAACAAACACTCCAAGAGCAGACCCTCCACCAGCCTGCTTATGGCACATTGACTTCTAATAGGAGCTGACCTTGTCAAGTATCCTGATCTATGTGACACCAAGCTGTGTGGTGTGCTGGACTCACTTGAGGGCAGGGATGCCATCCAGAAGGATGTTGATAGGCTTGAGAAGTGAACTAGTGCCAACTGCATGAGACTCAATAAGTCGCAGTGCAAGGTCCTGCATCTGGGTTGGGCAGAATTACATCCCTGGTCCTGTTGGCCACACTATTTCTGATACAAACCAGGATGCCATTGGCCTTCCGTGCTCCCAGGGCACACTGCTGGCTCATGTCCAACTGTTGTCACCCAGCACTGCCAGGTCCCTCTCTGCCAGGCTGCTCTCCATCCACTCATCCCCCAGTCTGTAGTGATGCATGGGGTTAGTGTGGCCAAAGTGCAGAACGCTGCACTTGGCCTTCTCAAACCTCATTCCATTAGCCCCAGCCCATTGACCCAGCCTGGCCAGATCTCCCTGAAGTGTCTTCCTACCTTCCAGCAGAGAGAATGCTCTGGGGAGACCTTAGAGCAGCCTTCCAGTACCTGAAGGGAGTATGAGAAATCCAGGAAAGGACTTGTTTACAAGGGCTTGTAGTGATAGGATGAGATGGAATGGATTGAAGCTTTAGGAGGGCAGATTTAGACTGGAGATTAGAAAGAAATTCTTTCCAGTGAGGGTAGTGAGAATCTGGAACAGGTTGCCCAGGAGGCTCATGGAGTTTCCTTCCCTGGAGGTGTTCAAGGTTGGATGAAGCCTTGAGCAACCTGGGCTAGCGGAAGGTGTCCCTGCCCATGGCAGGGGGGTGGAACTGGATGATCTTTAAGGTCCCTTCTGACCCAAACCATTCTAAGAATCTATGAATTATCATTTTTGTCAACAAAACAAGGAAAAAGGAAGCAGGGGAGGATGTCCAGAGTTATGTCATCTCTCTCCCCAAGTAACCATTACATGTGATGAATGTGTTAAGAGCTTGCTGACCACCCATGGTGTTTGCCTGGTGTCACTTGGACATTTTGCTCTCTTGTCCACCAGCCTTGCTGTAGCTGGAAAACTGCAGGATTGCTGCTTCCCTAAGAGTTCCCTTTTTTCTCCTACCTTCTAAAATATAGAATCATAAAATTTTTTTCCAACCAACATGGATCTAGGATCACCAAGCTCAACCATTTTCTAGTTTTACTAAATGAAATGATTCTAAACCATGTTCCAAAGCACCACATATCTGTGTCAGGAGAGGCTGAAGGAGCTGGGGGTGTTTAGCATGGAGAAGAGGAGGCTCAGGGGAGACCTCATTGCTCTCTACAACTACCTGAAGGGAGGTTGTAGCCAGGTGGGGGTTGGTCTCTTCTCCCAGGCAACCAGCACCAGAACAAGAGAACACAATCTCAAGCTGTGCAGGGGGAAGCTTAGGCTTGAGTTTAGAAAGAAGTTCTTCCCAGCAAGAGAGATTGGCCATTGAAATGGACTGCCCAGGGAGGTGGTGGAGTCAACATCCCTGGAGGTGTTTAAGAAAAGCCTGGATGAGGCACTTAGTGCCATGGTCTGGTTGATTAGTTAGGGTTGGGTGATTGGTTGGACTTGATGATCTTGGAGGTCTCTTCCAACCTGGCTGATTCTGTGATTCACTGTGAAGTCCCCAAGTCCGGTGAAAGTCTACTTAAAGCAGAATGTAGGGTGAGGAAGAGAAAAAAGATAGATCACAGAATCACAGAATAAATAAGGTTGGAAAAGACCTCAAGGATCATCAAAGTCCAGCCTGTCACCCAAGACCTCATGACTACTAAACCATGGCACCAAGTGCTACGTCCAATCCCCTCTTGAACACCTCCTGGGGTGGTGACTCCACCACCTCCCTGGGCAGCACATTCCAACCTCTAACAACTCTCTCTGTGGAGAACTTTCTCTTCACCTCAACCCTGAACCTCCCCTGGCACAGCTTGAGACTGTGTCCTCTTGTTCTGGTGCTGGTTGCCTGGGAGAAGAGACCAAACCCCTCCTGGCTACAACCTCCCTTCAGGTAGTTGTAGACAGCAATGAGGTCTCCCCTGAGCCTTCTCTTCTCCAGGCTGAACACCCCCAGCTCCCTCAGCCTCTCCTCATAGGGCTTGTGCTCAAGGCCTCTCCCCAGCCTCGTTGCCCTTCTCTGGACATGCTCCAGCAATTCAACATCTTTCCTAAACTGAGGGGCCCAGAACTGGACACAGTACTCAAGGTGTGGCCTAACCAGTGCTGAGCACAGGGCAGGATGACTTCCCTGCTCCTGCTGGCCACACTTTTCCTGATGCAGGCCAGGATGCCACTGGCCTTCTTGGCCCCCTGGGCACACTGCTGGCTGATGTAGCCCCAAAGCAAAATCCAACATATTTCAATCCTTTACTAGAGATCAGTGGTGTTAAATTATTAATATGATGACAGGTTAAGGAGCATCTTTTTCTGCCTGGGGTCCCTGGTCCAATGGTGATCTTTCAGTTGACTTCACTTGGCTTTAGATTTGCTTTGGCCAATGCACCTGCATCGTTCACAAGGGTCTCCAACGGAAAAAAAATAAAGTAATTGCTTGCAATGCACTTTAGATTAAGGCTCAGGTCTGTTTCCAGTAGGGTGAGCAAGTGTTAGATGCACAGCTCCTGTGAACAATGGAGAGGAATCTGTGCCCAATTCCCACTCTCATCCTTAAGTGCTTGCCTGGTTGTGGTTTTACATTCAGTCATTTCTTGAAACAGGTGAACCAATCAAAACTGGTTCTTATATGTTACTTTTTTCCCCCTAATCATAAAGCTGAAAAATTATATTGAGCAACATTGCTCAGGCATTATACAACCTGGCATTGTTTTCTGAAAGAACTGCTCTTTCCACCTTTTATGTGTTCAAAAAGTGAAAAATAAGAATTCTGTTGAAGACAAAGTTACTTGTCAGTTCACAGAACCACAGAATGGTAGAGGTTGGAAGGGACCTCCAGATATCATCCAGTCCAATCCCCTTGCCAATGCAGAATCACCCAGAGTAGTCCACACAGGAATGCATCCAAGTGGGTTTTGAAAGTCTCCAGAGAACAAGACTTCACAACCTCTCTGGGCAGCCTGCTCCAGGGCTCTGTCACCCTCACTGTAAAGATTTTCTCCTCCTGTTGAGGTGAAACATTCCATGTTCACCCTTGAACCTGTTCCTTGTCTTATTACTGTGCACCTCCACTTGACACCCACCCCTCAGCTATTGATAGACATTGATCAGATCCCCTCTCAGCCTTCTCTTCTCCAGACTACACAACCCCAGGGCTCTCAGTCTCACTTCATAGGGGAGGTGCTCAAGCCCCTTAATCATCCTAGCGGTTTTCCAATGAACTCTCTCCAGCAGGTCTCTGTCTCTCTTGAACTGGGGAGTCCAAAACATGACACAGTATTGAAGGTGTG
The DNA here is from genome assembly GCF_027791375.1 of Indicator indicator. NCBI lineage: Eukaryota > Metazoa > Chordata > Aves > Piciformes > Indicatoridae > Indicator > Indicator indicator. The sequence continues at coordinate 2,484,019 of NC_072021.1, forward strand.
GTCTCAGCAGGGGAGAATAGAGGGGGAGAAGAACCTCCCTAGCCCTGCTGGGCACACTTTTCTTGTTGCACCCCAGGATCCCATTGGTTTTCTTGGCCACAAGTGCACATTGCTGTCCTATGCAGAACTTGCTGTCCACTGGGACTCCAAGGTCTTTCTTCATAAAGCTGCTTTCCAACAGGGCAACCCAATTGCTGGCTTTTCTCACCCCCACACTCCCCATTTTTCTGAGCAATATTGAAGTTGAGATACCTTTGTATGATTACTTAATTATTCACCATATTTTTTATGCTACCTGCAGAAGCCACTAGTCTTCATGCTCATCTTTCTTGGAACATTTTCTACACAGACACCAATCCTCCCATAGTAGTTTTGGAAATGTATAATGCAAAGTAGTCTGCTATCCTGATTTTGGAACCTTCAAGAAGGTCAAGAAGCAGGCTATACAGGTTTAAAAGATGTTCCTGTGTCCATTCAACAAAACATTTGTACAAAGGTCTAGTTTCAAACCAATGGCTACATCCATCCTGTCTGAAAGACCTGTCTTGAGCTACTTGCATGCTGCCAAAACCGTATAAAGCCTTCCTCTACTCATGTCTTTCCCACTTTTTCATTCCATGTCTGGGCATTCCTCTGTGCACACATAGGACCTCACGGCTGAAGAGGCCATGAATCACTGTCCTTGCTGCTTAGTAGAGGCAAAGAGGGGGACAAAAATCATTCAGAGGACATCCAAACACAAAATTATAGGATCATAGAATTGCTTAAGTTGAAAAAGACCTTCAAGAACAAGTCCAAGCATTATCTAACTCTACCAAGGCTGGGGCTAAACCATGGCTCTCAGTGTCACATCTTTGAAACACCTTCAGGGATGGGGATTCAACAATCTTCTTGGGAAACCTGTTCCAGTGGTTGAGAACCTTTATCAGTCAAGAAGATTCTTGTAATATCTAACCCAAATCTCCTTGGTGCAACTTGGGGCCATTCCTTTTTGTCCTGTCACTCGTTACTTGGGACAACAGACCAATCCCTGCCTGGCTCCAACCTCCTTTCAGAGAGCTGTAGAGAGCAATGAGGTCTCCCCTCTACCTCCTTTTGTCTAGACTAAATGACCCCAGGTCCCTGAGCTACTCCTCACCAGACCTGTCCTCCAGACATTTCAAAGCTTCTTTGTGCTTTTTGTACTTGCTCCAGCACCTCAATGTTCTTCTAGTAGTGAGGACCTCAAAACTAAACCCAGCACTCAAGGTGTGGCCTCACCAAGGCTGAGTACAGAGGCACAATCACTGTCCTGGTCAAGCTGGTCACGATGTTGCTGATCCAGGTCAGGATGCTGGTGGCCTTCTTAGCATCCTGGGCCAAGAGTTTTCAACAGCTGGCTGTCAAACAGCACTTTGGTCTTTCTCCACTGGGCAGCTTTCCAGCTACTCTGTCCCAAGCCTGGAGCATTGCATGGGGTTGCTGTGACTCAAGTGCAGGGCCCAGCACTTGGCCTGTGTTAGCAAACTGAACAGGATTAGGTCATGGACCAAGCAGTGGTGAATGTCCATGCTGTCCATTACTGGGATGCTCTCTGGAATGATTTTCTCCTCCAGATTTTGTCCAGCCATGTTTTGGCCAGTTGTGATTTGACAGTAATTGTTCCCAACAGGCAGTACTGACCAGGCCAGCAGGCTCATGGAGAGGAAGAGATTTTGGCCATTTGTGTGGTCATTAAGTTTTGATCTCTTTTATTTACAAGAACAGGTGACCTTGTCAGAACCAGTGTCCAGCAGACAGAGGGACAGCAGAAAGGCCTTAGATGTCCTGAAAGCCCCTTGCTTCAAGAGAGCCATGCTAATAAACACGGTCATCTGGAACTAATGACAGAGTGGTTCAATGAAACATCAGAAATGCTTCTGAAAACCAACCCAAACATGTCCCTAATCATCTCTGTGAAAGCAGAAGCCTCCTGCTCGTACACTGCTTGGTAGGCTTCACTTTAAATAATAGATCTGGCAGTATCTGCACCAGGGTAGGAGCCCTTTCCAGCCACAGCTACTGTCTTTGCAGCTGAATTCTGCTTTCAGCTGCTGTTGCTTTGTTTGGGGTGAGGTGGCTTTTTCAATTAATTCTTTCAACAGATGTTTTCTAAGCTTGGACTCCTTTCCCTCTGCCCTCTTTCACATGTCGTCTTCTGCTTCCAAGCCTTTCTGGGGCTACATGAACCCAGCTTAAGCTGTCTGCCTGTCCTGCTGGTGCCATGTGCCATTTGCCATTTCCTTTTCAAAGGGCTCTTGCTACAGCAGCTCTGTTCTAGGCAGGGAGTGGGAAACCTTTGAAACTGGTGCAGCTTCGTTGCTCAGTTTATCAGAAGGAAGCAACATTAAAGAAAAAAGGAAAAAAAAAAACCACTTCATACTTGTTTAACTTCCATAGGATTTAGCAAATTTTAAACAAATGAGAAGTAGATATCTATTTTAAAATGCTTAGTACCTGGCTGCAGAACCATATTGATTTCAAAGGCATTTTCTTCTTGCACAGAGCAGAGGGGCAGCAAAAATTGTTCTTTGAAGAGAAAATGCCACCATCAGGACAGGAAGACAGCTCAGGCAGCTCAAAGAATCCCAAAAGTGTTAGGGAGCCATGAAGGACATCTAAAGGGGAAAGTCCAGGTTGTGAGCAGCCTGAGGAATTAGTTTAAAAGAACCCCTTTTCCCCACAGAAACCCTTCAGATGAAGCTGAAGCTGTTGGATTCTTTCACAGCTAACATAGGGGGATCAAGCTCAAACAGTTCTGAAAGTCCTGCAAAACAGAAGAGGAGAACTGAAAGGTCTAAGCAAAGAGCAGGCAGTACATGAAGGCATTTTTCCTCTCCTGGCATGTAAAGTGCAGAGCAGGTGGGAGAGCAGAAAAAAATTAATAGCAAGTCACATGTAAGAGTCAACTTTGAACAACTATATCTAGCTTCAAGCTTTAGTTAGTGTTTTTATTTTGCTCTTAAAGCTCTGCCACCTTTCACTTCAGAGATGACCACACTTCAGAGGTGAGGGGTGCAGGAGAAGCTATTTGTACTTTGTTGTGTGATCCTCCCAAGGATCAAATAAAAAACCCCTACTCCTGTACATGCTTTGTGGCTTCTAAAGCTCTGTGGAATAAACAATGGGCTAGAAACACAACATGGAAAGGACTGCTGGTGAAGAACTACATAGTGTGTCTTTATTGCATCTACCTGGACATGAGCAAAGTCTTTTACACTGTCCCTCTGACATCCTGGTCACCAAATTGGAAAAGCATAGTGTCCTGGTTTAGAGGCACAAGCTGCTCTGATATCCTACTCCTTTTTTTGAGGAGTAAAAATTAAAATGTTGCACACTGATTAGAAGTTTAAATGGAAATTCCATTTACAAATGCATATAGAGAAGGCATTCAGGTAGCAAGAATACATTCACAAATTAGGCTGTGTCTATGCTGTGGTTTCAAGGTGGAACTTTTGCCTTGTTCCTAACTGCAAAAACAAGAATAGGAACTTTCTGGACATTTTTGAGTAAAAGGCAAATAAATTACACAGAATTACAGAAACATTCAGGTTGGAAATGTCCCCTGGGATCAAGCCCAACCATTGACCCTACTCTACAAGGGTCACCCCTAAACCATATCCCCAAGCACCACATCCAAATGACCTTTAAACACATCCAGGGTTGGTGACTCAACCACCTCCCTGGGCAGCACATTCCAGTGCCTGACCAACTCAACGTCTAAATGCAGACCTGTGACAAGCAGTGTTTAAACTCAGGAAGTTCAGCAAGGCCAAGTGCAAGGTCCTGCACCTGAGTCAGGGCAATCCCAAGCACAGATCCAGTCTGGTGAGGAGTGGCTCAAGAGCAGTCTGGAGGAGAAGGCCTTAGGGGTGTCAGTTGGTGACAAACTCCCCAGGAGCCAGCAATGGTCCCTGGCAGCCCAGCAGGCAGCTGTGTGCTGAGCTGCATCCAGAGCAGGGAGAGCAGCAGCACAGGGAGGGGATTCTGCCCTCTGCTCTGCTGAGACCCCACCTGCAGCATTGCCTCCAGTTCTGGGGCCACCAAACATAAAGAGCATGGAAATGCTGGAACAGGTCTAGAGGAAGCCATCAAGGTGATCGGAGGGCTAGAGAACTTCTGCTATGGGACAAGCTGAGGGAGTTAGGGCTGTTCAACCTGGAGAAGAGAATGCTCCAGGGAGCCCTTAGACAGCCTTCCAGTACCTGAAGCTGATTTACCAAGTAGGTGAGGAGGCACTTTTGACAAGGGCTTGCAGTGCGAGGATGAGGGACAATGGCTTTGAGCTGGAAGAGGGGAGACTGAGACTGGAGATGAGGAAGAAATTTTTTCCAGTGAGGGTGGTGAGACACTGGAACAGGTTGCCTCCTGTGCCTCTGTGGATGCCTCCTCCCTGGAGGTGTTCAAGGCCAGGTTGGAGGAGACCACTGAGCAACTTGAGCTAGTTGAAGGGGGTAGGGTGGGATTTGAACTGGATGATCTTCAAGGTGCCTTCCAACCCAAACTTTTCTAAGACTGTATGATACTGGTAGGTAAGTGAAAGGAGTTATCAGGTCAGGGCTAAGCTTTTATCCCATGAATTTTAGAACCATGGGATCTTTCATTTGTGAGGCAATGTAATGATGATTAAAGACAGACTTCACTCTGATTTTGCTTTACAGGGTTTATAAACAAAGATAATGGCAAGAAGGTGCTTTGTAAATATGACCTTTACCAAGAAAAAAATCCTGTGTAACCAAAGGCTGTCTCTGAGCATGGAAGAAGGGCTTGTTGCCCTCTGCCTGGTCTCTGAAATGCCTCATCTGCAGCTCTGTTCACACCATGACTCTACCGAAGGTACTCAGGGGGGAGGCAGCTGATGTTTTGGTAAGGCCTGTTAGGATCTGCATGTCTAAGAGTTCTTTATTGGTGTTGGGTAAATGCATGCATGAGAACACCCTCTGATAGCCCTTCATGATGCCAAGGTCAGTATGGAGCATATAAAGTTATACTCACCCTAGCAAAAGTCAAGCAGGCACACCAAACAGGAGGAGCCCAGGCAGGAAGCTCTAACAGAAACCTGCTCTCTTCCTAGCAAACCTCCCCCTCTGTACTGAGTGTGATGCTGGGGGTCTGGGATGCTCCTGTAGCCAACCCCAGTCAGCTGGGCTGACTAACTCAGAGCTGCTGGTGGCCTGCAGCCTGTGTTGGCCTGAGATTCTGGCCCTGCAAACCCAGGACTTAACAGCTAAAAATAATTGCAGAAATCTTGAAGGAAAGTCAGAAGATGGGAAGAATGTTCAAGTACATCCTGACAAGTCAACAAGATATGTGAAATTGGAAAGGGACCTAATTTCTTGAGAAAGAACAATTTTGCCTGAAGACTCTAATAGCAGAGGACTTTCTGCTTCTTCTTTCCTATCCCTCTCCATATCCAGAGCTGTCTTCAGTTATTATTATTTCTTTCAAGACCCTGAATTTTCTACCAACATGCTTGAACAATGATCCAAAGGAAGAAATCTTGGGAGGAAGATATGGGTGTCAAGGTCTTCTTAAAGTATCACAGAATTGTCTTGGCTGGAAAAGACCTCTAAGATCTTTGAGTCCAACTGTTAACCCAAGACCATCATGGCCATCAAACTGTGTCCCCAGGTGTCATGGTCACAGGTTTCTTGAACACCTCCAGGGATGGGGACTCCACCACCTGCTTGGGCAGCCTGTGCCAACCCCTGACCACTCTTGCAGCAAAGAATTTTTCCTAATACCCAACATAAACTTCTTCTGATGTAACTTGAGGCCATTTGCTCTCATTCTATCATTTGTAACTTGGGAAACTAGACCAACACGCACCTCACTCCAGCCTCCTTTCAGGGAGCTGTGGAGAGCAAGAAGGTCACCCCTCAGCTTCCTCTTCTCCACACTACACACTCCCAGGTCCCTGCACCCTCACTGCATCTTTCCAATATGGAGGCTGGAAGCAGGCACTTCGCTGTGCCTTTCTATTTGCTGTGAGAGGTCAACAGGGCTTGGAAAATTAGGTGTGGAAAGAATGTGGAAGTTTGCTTTTCTGGTACCAGATAGTGGCACTACTATACATTTGTAACTCCACCATCACTTTACTTCACTTACTGATATGAGTAAATACTGACAGCATTCTTTGATTTCATGCACCAGGCAGGGAAGGTGGAGAACATTTATCTCCTCTCCTTCATAAGGCTGGTCACAACTGAGATGCAGCTCCACTTCTAAGCCCTGCCACTTCCACATGATGTACAGAATCTTTTGTTTTCCCATTCTCTGCTGGGGTTCTTGATTATTTTGGGGGGTTATTTCCTATTTTTTTTCCTTCATTTTGGAAGAAACCATGTAAAGCAGAAAAAAACCCAAACCAAAGCTTTCTACCAGCCATGAGGTTCCAGTCTGCAAGGAAAAAGAAACTAAAGCACAGTCATATGTGAGAAGCCATCACTGCAGAAAAGCAGAATTTCTCCCCCAAAGGGCTGTATAAAGGAATTTAATTGGGAAAAAAAATAAATAAAAAGGCATATGCAAAGTAAAATGAGCCCAGTCAAAAAACATCTTCTTGGACTCAGTAAACAGCAGTGTGAATGATTGCTTTCAGAAAGAAATTCGGAATATGTAGGAAAGACTTTTAAAGAGCTCAAAATGCTGCTCATAGAACCAGGCCTGAAAGATGCTGTTGAGGTAAAGTCACCCTCAGGCTATCAGCCCCAACCTGACACAGACACAGGCAAATTAGTCCCATCCACAGGGCTCACTCTGCAGCAGACACTTGTATCCCAAGATGGAAAAACACAAGCTGGAGACAGCAGAGAAGAGGCAGGAGACAGACTGACTGTCAGGGAGAGCAGCTGCTGCTGCTGCTCAGAAAGCTTCAGCAGCAAAGGGCTAAGGGTGGTTTGTAAGGATGGAGTAGCCACAGGCAGCCAAAAGGCACTGAGTGGACACAAGTAGAGGCAATAGCTCAAGTCCTTTATTTCCTAATCCTTTCTCCATGGAGACCTATCTCAGTCAATGAGGCCTGTGCTGGGAAGCAGGCTATTAGAGCACAGAACCTGAATTAAAGCGCTGCTCTGCAACAGACTGCACGTGGTCACCTGCATGGGCAAGGGACAGGATCAGCAGGTAATTAAGGTCTTGTGTAACACCCAAGATGGGACTTCTGTCCTTAGCTTCAGTGCCAACTTTCAGGTTTGCAAAATGGGACAATATCATAGTATCACACAGCATCACAGTGTATCAGATGCTGGAAGGGACCTCAAGAGATCATCAGGTCCAACGCCTTGCCAAAGCAGCATCACTTAGGGTAGTCCACACAGGAATGCATTCAGGTGGGTTTTGAAAGTCTACAGAGAAGGAGACTCCACAACCTCTCTGGGCAGCCTGCTCCAGGGCTCTGTCACCCTCACTGTGAAGAAGTTTTTCCTCATATTGAGGTGAAATCTTCTGTGTTCTAGTTTGAACTTGTGGTTCCTTGTCTTATTACTGTGAACCACCCGAAAGAGCCTGGCCCCCTCCACTTGACACCCACCCCTCAGATATTGATAGACATTGATGAGATCTCCTCTCAGTCTTCTCAAGACTAAATAAAATATGTTATGAAGGCCTTTGCATTACTGTCCTCTACTAATATTTGCATCAGGAAAAATGAAAACAAGGCTTTTTTTATGGTAGTGGAAAGTTGCAATGAAAGTTTGTCAGGTGAGTTTGTGGAAATAAAAATCTTTGTTTCATCACATTTACCACAGCACTAAGGGTGAGAGAAGCACAGTTAAGGTACGAAGATGCACCACAAACAGTAAGGTCATCAGAGAATCATGGAATCATTTTGATCTGAAAAAATCTCTTCGATCATGTGAAGGGAGGCTGCAGAGAGGAGCGGGCAGCCTCTTTTCCTTGGTGGCAAGCAACAGTACCAGAGGAAATGGTTTCAAGCTGTGCCAGGGGAGGTTCAATCTGGATGCTAGGAAAAATTTCTTCATTGAAAGGGTTCTCAGCCACTGGAATGTTCTTCCCAGAGGAATTCTGGAGTTATTGTCCCTGGAGGTGTTTAAGCAGTGTGTGAACCTGGTGCTTAGGGATATGATTTAGTGCTGGGTTGAGGGTTGGACTGGATGAGTTTGGAGGTCTCTCCCAGCTGGATGCTTCCTGTGGTTCTGTGATCATTGGCTCCAACCTTCTCTAACTCTGCCAAGGCTGGGGCTAAACCATGTCCCTCAGCACCACTTCTCTGCCTCTTTGAGACACCTTCAGGGATGGGCATTCAACCACCTCCCTGGGCAGCCTGTTCCAGTCTTTGAGAACTCTTTCAGTGTCGAAGTTTCTTCTAATGTCCAACTTAAACCTCCCCTGGTACAACTTGAGGCCATTTCTTCTTGCCTGTCACTTGTTACTAGGGAGAGGGGACCAACACTCACCTGACTCCAACCTCCTTTCAGGGACCTGTTGAGAGCCAGAAGGTCTTCCCTCAGCCTCCTTTTCTCCAGACTAAACAACCCCAGCTCCCTGGGGTGCTCCTCACCAGCCCTGTTCTCCAGACCCCTCAGCAGCTTCACTGCCCTTCTCTGGACACCCTCCAGCATCTCAACGTCCTTCTTGCAGTGAGGACCCCAAAACTGAACATCACATCTTGTTTGAAGCAGTTAGGAAATAAGTAAAAGCAAAACACTGAGCACTTATGTTGAATAATATGCTTCAAAGCTAGGTTTAGAGCTTCAGCTTTACATTTCCTGCTATAAAACAGTCCCACCTGTGATGGGCTGGAAAATAGGTGACAATATTTTGTCAGGTCAATATTTCAGGAGCACCAAGAATAATTTTCAGATCAAACCACTGTCTGCAGTGACATACAGTAAGACTCTTTTAAACTTGTTTAACTTACAAACTCTACAGACATGCAGTTCACCCATCCCTTGATGTATAGCCAGGGGGCTTGCAGCGATGGCAACGTGCAGGAAGTTCTTGCATTTTACTGCATTTAACATAGTGCTGCATCTTGTACCAAAGCTATTAAGCCTCTTGATCTTACAATCTCCTGCTGCTGCAACAACTGAGCAGTACATTTCGATACTAAGGAGGCACATCACTCATCTCCTTTGAGCTCTCCAGAACTCCTGCTTCAGTGATGGGTAGAGAGGCTTGATGCTGTTAGAATCACCTAGCTTGGACAAGAGTCACAACTGAATTAGCTGCATGGCCCCTTGTGTACCACAGGCAAAGGTCTTTAATGTTTCTGTGTTCATTTGTGGCTTCATAGAAATCCTTGCAGTCCCTATGTGGGGTGCCATAAAACTGCTTGTTTCCTTTTGCACAAATGTTTTCTCACAAATTCATTTTAAGGCATCTGCCTCCATTCATTTTGGTTGCTCTGGTGTTGTTTGCACATATTTATAGGGATGCCACTGCCATTGTTCCAGACTTTGTAGGTATACCATAACTAACACAAGTTGGGGGCTGAATTACAGGCTAATATCCTTCCTTTTGTGCTTCTGATGTGGTTGATATCCACTCCCAGAGAATTCATGCTGTTATGGAACACTGAAAATGAAAGTATTCCATGGATCATGGAATTGCTGTAGTTGGAAAGGACCTTTAAGATCTTATATCTTCAAACTTCTGCATGGCTGAGTGGAATTGACTTGTGGATATGCACAGCTCATTGATCTGGATTGTGTAGGCTCTAGAGAGGACATGCACTTCTGCAGTGGGATGCAGCCAATCCTTCCCTAAAAGTCCATCTTTCCCTTTGTTGATGATACAGAGAAGTAGGGGAGATCAGCTCAGATGCAGCCTTCAAAGCTCAGGCTGTCTGCAGTCATGATGCTCTAGCAGCTGCAGGATGGCTCCAGCTCATGTGAAGCACAATCACACTGTTGCATGGTTAGGGCAGTCTGAGGCCAGCTTGCCACATGCTGCATCAGCCACACCCCCAGGCTGTCACATACTGCATCTATTTGAGACATCAGGGTGGAAGGAAGAACCCTCAAGAACTCTTGCAGAAGTAACCATACCCAATGCATGCAAGCCCAATGCTGGGCAGGTGGGCAGTAGGTAGGGCAGCAGTTACCACCTAGGCTGAGTGCCAGGTATCCAACCTGTCCATGTCAGATCCAGCCTGAAAAGTGAAAAAAACAACCTCTGAGTTGTGAGATGTGAGGTGAGTGGACATGAAACACACACACAAAGTACAAATCCCCCCTTTGGTGACACAATAAGGATGTTGTTCACAGCACACAAGTGGTACTCTAAGCACAAGCAGAGCCCAGAGACCTGAGCAAGACTGGGTCACAGAAACCTAGAGAAGAGTAAGCATTGACTCAGTGTCTCACTCACTAAATGGAATTACCTCCTGGAACACAGAAAGGGCAAAATACTGCATCCAAGGACAGCAAAATGTCATCAACTGAAAGAAAAGATTAGAAAGGAATTTCCTCACTCACTTTTAACCCTCTCTGCAGGCAAAATCCTGGTCTGCTACTCCATGTAGGGAAGGTTTATTGGTACACTCATGTTTAGTGTTGTTAGGGAGCACAGTAGAAGCAGGTTTTTGCAGATTGTGCAATGCACCAAGCAGAATAATCATAGTATCATAGAATGGACTGAATGGGAAGGGACCTCCAAAGGCCATCCAGTGCAACCCCCTGCAGTCAGCAGGGACATCCTCTAGTAGATCAGGTTGTTCAGAGCCTCGACAAGCCTGACCTTGAATATCTCCAGGGATGGGGCCTCAACCTCCTCCCTGGGCAACCAGTTTCAGCGTTACACCACCCTCATGGTGCAGAACTTGTTCCTAACATCCAATCTAATTTGCTCTTCTCTAGTTTGAAGCCATTGCCCCTCATCCTGTCACTGCAGGCCTTTGCAAAGAGTCTTTCTGCAACCTTCTTGTAGTCACTTCAGATTCTGGAAGGCAGCTCTAAGGTCTCCCAGGAGCCTTCTCTTCTCCTGGCTGAACAGCCTCAACTCTCTCAGCCTGTCTTCATAGCAGAGGTGTTCCAGCCCTCTGATTGTTTTTGTGGCCCTCCTCTGGACTTTCTTCATCAGGTCCGTGTCCTTCCTGTGTTGAGGGCTCCAGAGCTGGACACGGAACTGCAGGTGAGGTCTCCCCAGAGCAGAGCAGAAGGGCAGGATCCCCTCTCTCCATTTGTAGCCACACTGCTTTTGGTGCAGCCCAGGCTGCCATTGGCCTTCTAGGCTGCAAGTGCCCAGTGCTGGCTCCTGTCCAACTTCTCCTTCACCAGCACCCCCAAGTCCTTCTCTGCAAGGCTGCTCTCAATCTCATCACCCCCCAGCCTGGACTGATATTGAGGATTGCCCCAACCTAGGTACAGGACCTTGCTTTATTGAACCTCATGAGACTCTCCTCAGCCACCTCTCCAGCCTCTGGGTCCCTCTGGGTGTCAGGTATTCTTACATCTATCTCCTTCTACTGGCTACCCAGCGTGGATACCAAAATTCTATGCTGTGGTACAGCTCTTGGAGAGTCTCCATCTATTGAAATGACAGAATGTCTTGGTTTGGGAGCAAAAAACCTTGCTGTGCTTTTTCCCTGCTTGCAGCTTGTGAATTTCATGTTGTCACATCATGCATAGCTGTGCAAAGGCAGAAAGTGGAGCAGCTCACCACCAAGTCCTCCACAGCCACTGAATGATTCTTTTCTTGAAGCAATTAATGCAATTTTCCCTGCAAAGGAGGGTATAATCCACAGTAAAAAGCAGAGTAGCAGTTTTATGGTCTTATTAATTCATTTAATTTTGCTTTAATTGGAATTTTTCAGTACACAGAAGGAAGTCATCCACCAGCCATCTGTTCTGGTAGATTGCAGTCGCTGCTGAATTTGCTGTATTTAACTTCCATTAATAAGGTTAGCATGGGAGCTTTAGCATAACACCACTGCTTCTCTCTTGACTGTGTCTGTTTAGGAACATATTTCATAGAATCATAGAATCAGTCAGGGTTGGAAGGGACCACAAGGATCATCTAGTTCCATCCCCCCTGCCATGGGCAGGGACACCTCACACTATATCAGGCTGGCCAGAGCCTCATCCAGCCTGGCTGCAAACACCTCCAGGGATGGGGCCCCAACCACCTCCCTGGACAACCCATTCCAGGCTCTCACCACTCTCATGGGGAAGAACTTCTTCCTCACATTCCAGTCTGAATCTCCCCACTTCCAGCTTTATTCCATTCCCCCTAGTCCTGTCACTACCTGAGATCCGAAGAAGTCCCTCCCCAGCTTTCTTGTAGCCCCCTTCAGATACTGGAAGGTCACCTCAGAGCCTTTTCTTCTCCAGACTGAACAGCCCCAACTTTTTCAGTCTCTCTTCATAGGAGAGGAGCTCCAGCCCTCTGATCATCTTCATCCAGCATGTCCATATCCCTCTCGTAATAGAGACTCCACAACTGGATGCAGTACTCCTGCTGGGGTCTCACCAGAGCAGAGTAGAGGAGGAGAATCACCTCCCTCGACCTTCTGGCCACACTTCATTACTGCCCAAGAGTGCTCCACAGCAGAATCAGCCTCTCTCAGAGTGTAAAAACCTGGCACTGCTCCTGACTAAAACTTTCTGTCAGTGCTAAGTTAGAATAGCTTGGTAAGGAAGAAAAAAGGCTGAGAGTTGAGCATTGAAGAGCATATTAAGGAACAAGCTTGTAATGCTGACATTCCATAGCAGTGAATTCTGAACACAGTCAAGCTCTACTGTTATACCCCTAGGGTAATTGAAACAATTAACAAATACATGAGGGAGGATTTCACATGGAGTACAGAAGTTTTGCACTGCTGTGGTAGCATGAAATCCCAACCAGAACATGGACCTGGTGAAGGGGAATTATTGCTGTGGTAGAGATCCTGGAGAGGAACTCTTTGAGAATGATAGAATTGTTTCACTTGGAAAAGACCTCTAAGAACGTGAGCCAGCAGTGTGCCCAGCTGGCACTGAAGGCAAGTGGCATCTTGGCTTGTATCAAGCACAGTGTGGCCAGCAGGACTAGGGATGGAATTCTGTCCCTGTACTGGGCACTGGGGAGGCCTCTCCTTGAGCACTGTTTGCAGTTCTGGGTCCCTCACTTCAGGAAGGATCTTGAGGTGCTGGAGTAGGTCCAGAGGAGAGCACCCAGACTGGGGAGGGGTCTGGAGGGAAAATCTGATGAGGAGAGGCTGAGGAAGCTGGGGGTGTTCAGCCTGGAGAAGAGGAAACTCAGTGGGGACCTTATCACTCTCTACAACTACCTGAAGGGAAGCTGTAGGCAGGTGGGGGTCAGGCTCTGCTCCCAGGCAACTTGTGACAGGACAAGAGGACATGGCCTGAAGCTGTGCCAGGGGAGGTTTAGGTTGGATGTTAGGAAGCAATTCCTCATGGAAAGGGTAATCAGACACTGGAATGGGCTGCCCAGGGAGGTGGCAAACACCTCCATCCCTGGAGGTGTTTAAGGACAGATTGTATGTGGCACTTTGTGACATGGTCTGGTTGATGTGGTTGTGTTAGGTCAGAGGCTGGACTTGATGATCTCAGAGGTCTATTCCAGCCTCAACAATTCTGTGTTTCTGTCAAGTCAACCTAACACCACCACGCCCATTAAACCATGTCCTAAACTTGTATGAGCTTGAACAAACGTTTCCCAAAGTGTCAGCAGTGCCTTGCAGAAGACTAGGGTGCATCATTCTTCAGAAGCAGCAAACTAAAGTATCATTCACTGACAGCAAAAAACCCCAAACATTTGTTGTAGTGGAAGAAGCTGCTAAAATTACACAGTGGTTCAACTTTGCATGCCACCCTGCACTCAGTTTTGACCATGGAAATAATAAAGAGGTTGTTGAAATCCACCTTAACTCTTCCCTTACAGAGAGCTGGAAACTATGACTTGCTCAAAGTTACATCTGCAGTATCTGTAAAATTCATTTCAAGCTTTTGAACTACCTCAGTTACTTGAGTCCTTTTGCAGGATAGGTGCAGATGAGAACAGCAAGCATCAGGGATTAAGTCCCCTCATGAACAGCTGAGCTTGTTGGTGGACTGAAAGTAACTTGGAATTAAAGTCAGAAGTGAAATCTCCATGCTTTACACAGCTGACTTGCTAATGAAAACAAGCATTTGTTTGCGGCGTTAGAATGTCAGAAATATTTCTACCTCTTTGTTTTAGTAGATATGGAAGTGAAGGACACTGAGGGGCTGCAGCAAGTGCAAAGAAGGGCAATGAAGCTGGTGAAAGGTCTGGAGAACAGGGCTGGGGAGGAGCAGCTGAGGGACCTGGGGTTGTTCAGCCTGGAGAAGAAGGGGCTGTGGGGAGACTTCATTGCTCTCTACAGATCCCTGAAAGGAAGCTGGAACCAAGTGGAGACTGGTCTCTGCTGTCAAGTGATAGAATGAGAAGAAATGGCCTCAAGTTACACCAGAAGAGGTTTAGGTTGGATATTAGGAAAAATTACTGCAAGAGTGGTCAGGGATTGGAACAGGCTGCCCAGGGAGGTAGTAGAGTCCCCATCCCTGGAGGTGTTCAAGAAATATGTGGCCATGGCACTTGGGGCCATGGTGGTGTTGGATTGATGGTTGGACTGGAAGATTTTAGAGGCCTTTTCCCACCAAAATAATTCAATAATTCTATGAGTCCTCAAGCACTAAGTAAGGATTCAGCTGGGAAAGAGTTCAGATTAGGCATTTTTTAACCGACAGCTCAAATTTGGGCTGAGTTTATTTGGGTGGAGAAGAGGTGAGACAGAGGTCTCAAAGAAGCACATGCTACTTCCATCGTTGTAACATACCTTAGATTTCCCCTTACTCTAAATTTTACCAGCCTCCAAACCAAACTATTCAACATGGAAAAGTCATTAAAGAAAGACATCAAACCCTTACAATTTCATTTCCAATTTAAAAAAGCTTTTAAACTGGAAATGTGTTGCTCAGAACCTGTGTTATTGCTAAAACAGTTGCATTAAAGAAATCTGTATCACTGCAAGAAAAAACAAATGCAAAGCAATAACTGCCTTGAGGATTAAGTTCCGTGTAGACCAAAACACATTGGAGCTGTTCTGGGTCTTCTATTTTTACTTGTAGCCAGATGAAAAATTTACTAAATAATATCAGCAGGTACATCAAAGGGATCTTCCAGAAAGTTAATAAGAAGTGAGGAAAAGATAGGCAGAAAGGGGAAAAAAACCCACACCCCAACAACAGACCCCCCCACCAGCCTGCTTATGGCACATTGACTTCTAATAGGAGCTGACCTTGTCAAGTATCCTGATCTATGTGACACCAAGCTGTGTGGTGTGCTGGACTCACTTGAGGGCAGGGATGCCATCCAGAAGGATGTTGATAGGCTTGAGAAGTGAACTAGTGCCAACTGCATGAGATTCAACAAGTCACAGTGCAAGGTCCTGCATCTGGGTTGGGCCAATCCCAGGTACAAGTCTGGGCTGGATTTAGGGTGAGGTGAGAGTAACTCTGAGGAAAGAGCCTTGGGGGTGTTGGTTGCTGAGCAGCTCCCCAGGAGCCAGCAGTGCCCTCCTGCAGCCCAGCAGGCAGCTGTGTGCTGGGCTGCAGCCAGAGGAGTGTGGGCAGCAGGGCAAGAGAGGGGATTCTGCCCCTTGGCTCTGCTCTGCTGAGATCCCACCCCCAATCCTGCCTCCAGTTCTGGTGTCCCCAGCAGAAGGACACAGAGCTGTTGGAGTGAGTCCAGAGGAGGGCCACAAGGAGCACCTCTGCTATGGGGATAGGCTGGGGGTGTTCAACCTGCAGAAGACTCCAGAGGGACATTAGAGCTGCCTTCCAACAGCTGAAGGGATCCTCAGAAAGGCTGCAGAGGGACTTTTCATGATGATGTCTAGAGACAGGACAAGGGGGAATGGTTTGAAGCTGAGGGAGAGCAGGATTCAACTGGAGCTGAGGAAGAACTTTTTCAGTACAAGGGTAGTGAAACTACGGCTGCCCAGGGAGGTTGTGGATGCCTCCTCTCTGGAGGTGTTTAAGGCCAGACTGGATGAGGCCTTGGGCAACCAAGTCTAGTTGAGAGGTGTCCCTCCCATGGCAGGGAGGTTAGAATAGATGATCTCTGAGGTCCCTTCCAACCTGAGCCATTCTAATATTCTCTGATTCTATGATTCTATGAAAAGGGGCAGGTAGAAGTGGAGCTTAAGCATTGTATTTATAAATTCCTTTTTGATTTCCATCTCATGCCTGTTCAGATGCTGCTCCTGTTCCTGCTGTCTCTGCACAGCCAGTCCAACAGATTAAATTAAACCTTCCTTCTCTTTGTCTCACACATCATAAAAATAACAACAACAACAAATATTTCAGGGGGTGCATGCTGCTTCTGCTATCTGCAGGTAGTGATTTATGGAACAGAAAGAATGGAGTTTGATTTAATCAGATGGCTTAACCTTGCAGAGAGCAGAAAGACACCTCTGTAACATATTCATGTGGATGTTTTATTTTCAGACACATGTGCCCATGCAGAGGGATATATTCCAGGCATACAGGTCCATCATGTCTGACTTTTTGAATCACAGTGAATAGCCAGAAGAAGCAGAGTTTGCTGGATGTCATGCACAAGTCTGTCAGTGTTACATTCTGATGATATTTTATTAATCTTACCTTACACAAAGCAGGTCCCCTCTGGCCCAAAGGGATCTGCAGGGACAAATCTGCTCAGCACATTTCAGAGGGATGGGAGCTAAATATTCTGCTTTTCAAACTAGGCACATGTCTGAAATTATGGAAACATAGAAGGGATTAGTTTGGAAAGGACCTCAGAGCTCATCTACTCCAACCCTCCTGTCATGGGTAGGGACACCTCCCACCAGCCCAGGTTGCTCGAGGCCTCATCCAGCCTGGTCTTGATCACCTTCAGACAGGAGGAAACTGCAACCTCCCTGGGCAGCCTGTTCCACAGTCTCACCACCCTCATACTGAAGAACATCTTCCTCAGCTCCAGTCCAATCCTGCTCTCCCTCAGCTTCAAACCATTCCCCCTTGTCCTATCTCTTGACACCCTTAGGAAAAGTCTCTCTGCAGCCTTCCTGAAAAATCCCTTCAGGTACTGGAAGGCAGCTATAAGGTCCCCCTGGAGTCTTCCCCATGCTGAACACCCCCAGCTCCCTCAGGCTGTCCTCACAGCAGAGCTGCTCCAGCCCTTGGATCATCTTTGTGGCCTCCTCTGGACTCTCTCCAGCAGCTCTGTGTCCTTCTGCTGGGGACAGCAGAACTGGAGGCAGGATTGGAGGTGAGGTCTCAGCAGAGCAGAGTCAAGGGGCAGAATCCCCTCTCTTGCCCTGCTGCCCACACGCCTCTGGCTGCAGCCCATGGTATGGTTTGCCTCCTGAGCTGCATAAAATGGGGGTTCTCATCCCCTCAGTATATTTTCTCTATCCGGTGTTTAGATAACAATTTCCTCGTAACAGGACTTGTGTTTTCAAAGACCCACCTTCACCCTCTCATTCCATTAACTATGATGGCCCAAATCCTGCAAGAACTGTTGGCCAACTTCACCTCACAATTAGGTATTGAAATTAAACAGCTATAGAAATCCCCTTGGCAATGCATTCTGAGTCCCACGCTACCAAAACAATCACAACGTTTGCTCTCTGTTCCTTTCTTTTGTGAGAAGCTGCTTAACTGGCTGCCTCCACAGATTTATTGTGTAGATCTAAACCCCAAGATTCACCCAAAGAAAAAAAATAAAACGCATACTGTCTGCTTCCTTCCTTCCTTTGGAACTGGGAAAGGGATTGCATCACAAGCAGGCTGTTTCAATTATATTTTGATATGATTTTTTTTTCCTTTTTTTTTTTTTCCTTTCCCCCATTTGAAAGATGGCATGTTACAAATCATGTCAGAATATTTTTCCTGCTGGACTTTTATATCTGTCCAACAGTCAAAATATTATTTGTGAAGCATGAACATTTTAATAACTATTCTTCTGGTTTTGTGAGCTAGTTGACACTGTATAATGGCAGCAAAATGAAACGGCGGGGAAGATTTATCAGAACAAAACACTGGAAATGATGAATCATGAGTAATGAAGCAGGAGCTAAAGGAGGGGGAAACAAATGGGCAAGTTTTTGCTTGATTGAAGAAATGCTAATATCTATTGGTATGGAAGCTGTGACATCCTGATACATATGTAGAGATCCAGCAGTATTTTATAATCAAAAGAGTGCGGGAGGGAACAACCCCTGCTAACAAAAGGTGAAGGTTTTAGCATCCCTGTGGAGTTAACCAGATCAGAGCAGGGACAGAATGTCCAGCTCTGGAATCCTCAGCACAGGAAGGATGTGGACCTGATGGAGAGCCATGAAAACGGTCAGGGGGTTGGAGCAGCTCTGCTATGAGGACAGCCTGAGGGAGCTGGGGGTGTTCCGCCTGGAGAAGAGAAGGCTCAGAGGAGACCGAATAGCAGCCTGCCAGTACCTGAGGGGGGTCTACACTTCTGATTTCCTCCTTCTCTGTGGTTTTAGAGTTCAGAATGCTAGAAAGAAATGGTGTAAAGGATTGTTTCCAAAGACCTGTAGTGATAGGATGAGGGGCGATGGTTTCAAATTAGAGAAGAGCAGATTTAGATTGGATGTTAACAACAGGTTCTGCACCATGAGGGTGGTGGAACCCTGGAACAGGCTGCCCAGGGAGGTGGTTGAGGTTCCATGCCTGGGACATTCAAGTACAGGCTCGACAAAGCATTGAGCAACCTGATCTAGTGGAGGATGTCCCTGCTGACGGCAGAGGGTTGGACTAGATGACCTTTGAAGTTCCCTTCCAACCCAAACCATTCTGTGATTCCATGAGTACTGAGGGCCACAGCAAGGACAGTTTAGGAAGAAGAACTGCACACCAGATCTGGGCATGAGCAGCACAACACATAGCTTGGAAGCATGGCCATTGGAGAGAAGGGAAGAGAAGGCATCATACAGCTTTACTGAGGAAGTCCAGGATTTGGTGGGGATTGGTGAAATGGGGAGCTACAATTGCTGTAAGCTCATTGCCTAACTCTGCAGCACCAAGCAGCAATGAACTGGGCAGCTTTTTGCTCCCTTGCTATAGAATATCCTTTGAAATGGAAGATCAGAGTCAGAGCTAGAGAGGACAGACTAGAGCTGTAAGTGGCTAACCCTGAGTGGGAAAAGCTACTAAGGTCAGATACCCAAACTGAATTAAATCCATCCATCCTCTTATGCACTCCAAGGAGAAGTCATCTGAGCCTCCATCACTTCATGCAATATTTACCATGTCCTAAAAAGGTGTGGGAGATAGAAGGGGAAAGAACTCAATTTATTAGCATTTTAAATCCACTCTCATGTGGCAAATGTTGCTATCTTCTGAGCCTGCACACAGACTCTGAGCCACAATATTAGGAGAATGTCCTGAGGGATTTTATGGTCCCCTTCTCATTTTGAGCCCCTATTTTGAACTGGACATTGGCTGAACAGGGCTGACAGCTTAAACCTGACAAACAAAATACACAAGCCAAGAAGGCATTGATCTCATTTCTGAGAAACAGGGCCACAACAATGATCAGAAGGATGGAGGAAAGGCTGAGAGAGTTTGGGTTGTTCAATCTAGAGAAAAGAAAGGTCCAGGGAAGTCTTCTTGCTACCTTTCAACACTTAAGGGGGGCTTGTAAGAAAGCTGGGGAGAGACATTAAAGCAAGGCCTGTTGTGACAGGACAAGGCATGATGGTTTGAAACCAAAAGAGGGAGATCTGGAATAGAAAGAACAATGAAATTTTTTATGATGAGGTTGGTGAGACACTGGCCTAGGTTGCCCAGAGAGGTGGTAGATGCCCTGTCCATGAAAACATCCAAGATTGAGTTGGACTGGGCTCTGAGCAACCTGATCTAGCTGCAGATGTTCCTGCTGACTGCAGGGGGTTTCACTAGGTGACCTTTAAAGGTCTCTTCCAACCCAAACCATTCTACAAATCTATGAAACACGAAGGTCCCAACATGAAGGTATACTTCCTTTCCAGATGATGTATTTTCTACCCTTAGTCCATCTCCCCTGCCAGAGCAGGGTCACACAGGGCAGGTCACACAGGAACACGTCCAGGTGGGGTTTGAAAGTTTCCAGAGAAGGAGACTCCACAACCTCTCTGGGCAGCCTGCTCCAGCACCCTCACAGTGATAAAGTTTTCCCTCCTATTCCTGTGACACCTCCTCTGCTCCAGCTTGCCCCCAGTGCCCCTTGTCCTGTCCTTGGACATCCCTGAGTACATCCTGGCCCTGTCTTCTTGACACTCACCCTTCACATATATAAAACTGTGCCTCCTGTACTTCATGCTGCAGGGAATGAAGATTTTACTTTCTGTCTT
The DNA here is from genome assembly GCF_027791375.1 of Indicator indicator. Taxonomy (NCBI): domain Eukaryota; kingdom Metazoa; phylum Chordata; class Aves; order Piciformes; family Indicatoridae; genus Indicator; species Indicator indicator. Next base: position 2,504,336 of record NC_072021.1, read on the forward strand.
AGGTTGTCATTGGATGCTCTGTTAAGCTTTTAGTTTGCTTCATACAGATTTATATGCTGCCTAGAAGAAAACTCCTGTTTATCCCAGCAGAATCATGACTCCCCCCTTCCATTTTACTAATGAGTAAGTGAAAGGGAGACATCCTTAGGAACTTCCAGCAAGTCATACACAAATTTCCTGGCAAAGGCAGTGATGAAAGCCAGATGTCCCTGCAACCATGAAACACATCCTTACCTTGCAGCTCCTCCTTATTCCAGCTTAGACTTACTTAACACCAACAGTGGTCAGAGAACAAGGCAGTGGTCCCACATATACAATTACTGCCTGGTTAATGATCATAGAATGCTTTAGTCTACCTAATTAATAATCATAGAATGCTTTGGTTTGGAAGGGACATCCAAGACATCTCAAGTTGTGCCAGGGGAGGTATAGGCTGGATATTAGGAGGAAGTTCTTCACAGACAGAGTGATTGTCTGTTAGAATGGGCTGCCCAGGGAGGTGGTGGAGTTACCATCCCTGGAGATGTTCAAGAAAAGGCTGGATGGGGCACTTAGTGCCATGGTCTAGTTCACTGGGTAGGGCTGGGTGATAGGTTGGACTGGATGATCTTGGAGGTCTCTTCCAACCTGGTTAAAAAATTTAAAAAAAATATTAAGAAAAAGATCATCCAGTTCCAACCCCTTGCCATGGGCAGGGACACCTCCCACCAGCCCAGGTTGCTCATGGCCTCATCCAACCTGGCTTTGAACACCTCCAGGGACGGACATCCACTGCATCCCTGTGCAACCTGTTCCAGTGTCTCCCCACCCTCACTGGAAAGATTTGCTTCCTAATACCTGGTCTAAATCTGCTCTCTTCCAGCTCAAAGCCATGCTGCTGCTGCAATGCACAGTAGGTTATACAAAACAGCCCCAACAGTTTCATTTTGTTAATTTCTGGCTTTCTGATGATTCATTTGAGTTATACTTAAGCCTTACCATGAAGCACTGGGTCAGACATCCCTGAGCAAGTAATCTTACAGTTATTTGAAGCGTGGAACAGCATCTAGCCCATTAGCTCAGGTGTAACCTCAGCCTGAAGCAGCTTTATTGCTTCCAGTTCCAGAGTTAGCTTGGTTAATGTGCATTTAGGAGTTGCTCCAACAGGTAGGTGTTTGCATTTTGTTTTCTGTGGGAAGCAGGGAACAGACTCCTTTGTGCCAAGCCTGAGGTAGGCACTCAGGTGCTCTCACCTCCCTCCAGAGGATGTGGAGGGAATCAGGGCTTCTCCAAAGCCCTGTCTCCTTAGCAATCCATATCCCACCCTTTCCTGTCAGAGCTGAAATTCCACTGAACCTTGCTGTAAGTGCATCCAGCAGAATGGATCCAGTGGAAATTTCCTGTCAGTCTCTGTGTGCCGTCAGAGCCAGCCCTCATAAAGAAACCACAAGTGCTGTACTTTAATCTGCAGGAGAACACCAAGGGGTTGGCAGGAGGCACCTTCTGCAGAAAGGCTCTAAGTGCCAGTTGGGGCTGTTTTTCAGCTGACAGGCATATGCCAGAGGTAAATACAGTTTAATTAGAGCTGGAGTGTTTATTTACTAACCAAGCTGATTTTCACTAAATGCATTTAGCAATCAGGGGAAAAAAATGTATATTGCCCTAATTCATATAATCAACTTACAATTAATTCAGTTAGCTCTCAGCCTTGCTCATTCCCTGGAAAATATTTTTCCAACCTAGTCACATCCATACTTTCCTTTTCCAGAACAAACCCGTGCAGTAAGCAGCTGACACAGAACATGCTTATGAAGCAAGAGACTTTAAAGCATATTTTTGCAAGGCTACATTGTCTTTTCAAATACCAGAGCTCTAACTTCTCCAGGAAACTTCTATCAGCTCTTTCCCCATCTCTGAAACTTTTACTGGGTCAAAATCACAGAACCACACAGAATCACAGAATATTAAGGGTTAGAAGGGACCTCCAGAGATCATCCAGTCCAACCCCCTCTGCTAGAGCAAAAGCACGCAGGGCAGCTCACACAGGAACACATCCAGGTGGGTTTGGAAAGTCTACAGAGAAGGAGACTCCACAACATCTCTGGGCAGCCTGCTCCAGGCCTCCAGCATCCTCACAGTGACAAAGTTTTCCCTTCTGTTCCTGTGGCACCTCCTCTGCTCCAGCTTGCCCCCAGTGCCCCTTGTGCTGTCCTTGGACATCCCTGAGCAGAGCCTGGCTCCATCCTCCCCACACTGCCCTGCACATCTTTATCCCCAGCAATGAGGGCAGCCCTCAGGCTCCTCTGCTCCAAGCCCCAGCTCCCTCAGCCTGTCCTCACAGGGAGATGTTCAACTGCCTGCAGCAGCTTTGTGGCTCTGTGCTGGACTCTTTCAAATTCCTCCAGCTTCATGACACTGAATTCTATATAAAAGCAAAAAGAATTGTATTTGAATGCACCTTGAAAATGAGAAACTGTTATCACAGGAGAGAAGAGAATTGCTTCAAAAATGCATCTCAGAACTTTGTCTCTGAGATTGGAGTTTCCACAGTGCCTATTTGCTTTCTCCCCTGTGCTTCCAAAAGGAAGGGGTTGTGCTGTTGCATTGGGAGGGTGACAAAAACAATGCGCATTCTGTGCCTTCTCAGTTCTGCTTTTGTCTCTCTGGAAAGCACAAGCCAAAGCAAACTGAGGCATATGAAAATAAGGGAAACTTTTAATCAGCAAAATAATTTGCCAAAGACTACAGGGCAGGCAGATCGGTTACGGCTTTGCGGGGAAGCGAAGGCTTCAGAGATGTTATTTGGGTTTGAACATTACTGGAAAAGCCTCATTCAGCTTCTAAGGTGGGTGAGCCAAGTGAGCTATTTTACCAGCTCTGAGCCATCTGCCTCTGAGCTTTCAGCTTGCTCCCTCCCCTCATCAGCCTGTCTAGTTTGCTAAGATTTTAAAGTTATAGTAATTTACCTCAGATTTTTTTTGACAGGAAGGGTAAACCTGGCTGATCAAATCAAGCCCCTGCTGTCACAAACAGGCATGGGCTATTCCCCCCATTCACCTGAGGGTGTCTTAACTGCTTAGATACTACTTCTCTCCTCAGAAATGTGTTTCAGAATCTGTATTAGAAAACCACTGAGGGTTGGAAAACACCACTAAGATCATCAAGCCCAACAGTCAACCCAACACCATCATGCCCTCTAAAGCATGTCTCAAAGTGCCATGTGTACATGTTTTTTGAACACTTCCAGGGATGGTGACTCTTCCACCTTCTTGGGCAGCCTGTTCCAACCCCTGATCACTGTTTTTGTAAACAAATTTTTCCTAACATCCAGCCTCCCCCAGTGCAACTCGAGGTCCCTTCCTCTCAGACTATCTTACTATTTCCATACAGAGCTTGTTCAGAGCCAGTGCACAATGCTGACACCCAGTTACAAGAGCTCCTCTGCCTTTCTGGTGTTTAAAACTTCTGTTGATTTTTCATGTCCAAGTATCCTACATATTTCTTTCTTCATTTTCCTAGGCTGAACAATCCAAGATCTTTGGGCAACAAAGCTGGGGAAGGGTCTGGAGAACAGGTCTGGTCAAGAGCAGCTGAAGGAACTGGGGGTGTTTAATCTGGAGAAAAGGAGGCTGAGGCTCTCTATAACTTCTGGCTCTCTATAACTCTCTGCAAGAAGGAGCCAGGTGGGGGTTGGTCTCTTCTTCCTAGTAACAAGTGATAGGATGAGAGGAAATGGCTTCGAGTTGCAGCAGGGGAGGCTGAAGTTGGGCATTAGAAAAAACTTCTTCACTGAAAGTGTTCTCAGTCACTGGAAGAGGCTGCCCAGGGAGGTGGCTGAATCCCAACACCAGGCTTTGTGGAGTTAGATAACGGCTGAACTCAAGGATCTTGAAGGCCTTTTCCAACGAAAACACTTCTCTGAGTCTATGATTCTCCTCCTTCCCCTCAGCATTCTCAGAACCCTCCTCTGTACCTGTTCCAGTCTGAATTCTTTCCAAAACAAAAACTGATCCTCAGCAATTAGTTTTATGGATTTCTTCTGGTCTGGGCCCCTATTGCACTCTTTGCAACCTTCTGAGAACTTCATAGCAGAGAGGCTTTTAACTCATGGAGTACTTTCTGCACTTTGTTAGCAGCTGCTTTGCTGATGCTTGCGGTTCCCCCTGCTGCCTCTCTGCCCGTTCCCTGATTTCCCCAAGCACACATTGTTTGGCATGAAAGGAGCTTCCAACCCAAGCATTACAAAAAGAAACTGAGAAGAGGAAACCACATAATACTCCAAGGTGGTATATATGGATAAGAGGTAGCCATAGAAGAGAAGAAGAGGAGCCTGAGGGTGACCTCATTCATGTTGATAAAGATGTGCAGGGTGAGTGCCCAGAGGCTGGAGCCAGGCTCTGCTGGGTGATGCCCAATGACAGCACAAGGGACAATGGTGGAAGTTGAGGCATAGGAAGTTCCATGGAAATGTGAGGAAACACTTTTGTTTTCCCTGTGAGTGTGACAGAACCCTGGGACAGGCTGCCCAGGGAGGTTGTGGATTCTCCTTCTCTGGAGATATTCAAGACCCACCTGGATGTGACCTGGTATAGGTGATCCTGCTCTGGCAGGGATGTTGGACTGGGTGACCTCTCGAGGTCCCTTCCAGCCCCTGACATTCTGTGATTCTGTGATAGAACAATACTCATGATATATGTAAATGCTGTGAAGCTGTGCAAATGCTGCCTGTGTACACCCCATGGACAGATTTCTGCAATCTTCTTTCCTGAGCAGGCTTCTGGTAGGAGGGCCAAGCAGGGAGACTTGCAAACAGGCTGAAAATGAAAGTGGGAGGCAGCCACTTTAGTGTAGCAAAGACACTCTCTCATGTTTGCTTTTGTAGGTCCAGGCATCTAACCTTTTTCAGCTGGATCACAGCTGGCCTCTCTCAAACAGCTTTAAATCAATGTATCAGTTAAAAGGTTCAATGTCTTGAGGGGGTAGAGGTGCCCCAAGGTTCGGAAGGCAAGGTCCAGACAGCAATCCCAAAGCTGTGCAATCTAAACTCCTGCAGAACTGCACACCCCTGCTGACACACCTTTCCCCTCATCACCTCTGCCTCTGGAACCATTATCCTTTGGCTTTCAAAGTACAACAAGGGAGATTAGCCTCTCAGTAGACTGCCATTAAAATGGTGCATGCCACTTGGAACACCTCAGGGGTAGAGTTTCAGTGTCCATAGCCAACTGGTTTATTTTTTGTTCCTGTTAAATCATAATTGCCCTGCTCTTTGGGACACAGCTCCAGTATTTCTGATGTCTTCATTAATGATATCTTGCAAACTGATAGTTTCTAACATCACACCATGTGAAATGAAGGCTTCAAAATGCTGTCAGTGATAAATCCTGCTTGTGGCCACTCCTGCTGTCAAATGCCTGAGAGTCTCAGAATGAATATGGGCTTCATTTGGGGATGTCCTCTTCCTAGAGGTGTTCAAAGCTCTTTTACAGCTCCCTGAAAGGTTGCACGGAGGTGGAGAACAGTCTCTTTGCCCTAGTAACAAACAATAGGATCAGAGAAAATTTCCTCAGGTTGCACCAGGGGAGGTTTAGGTTGGATGTGAGAGGAAAATTCTTGACTGAAAGGGCTCTCAACCACTGGCACAGGCTGCCCAGGGGGGTGGCTGAATCCCCATCCCTGAAGGTATTCCAAAGAGGCAGAGATGTGGTGCTGAGGGCCATGCTTTAGCCCCAGGTAGAGTTAGAGAATGATTGGACTGGCTGAGCTTAAAAGCCTTTTCCAACTGAATGATTCTCTGATTCTGTAAAGGCCAGGCTGGACAGGACCTTGAGAAACCTGATGGAGTGGAAGGTGTCCATGGCAGAGGGGTTGGAACTATATGAAATTCAAGATACCTTCCAACCCAAACCATTCTAAGTTGCTATGATTTATAGAAAGAATTCCCATTTTTCTAACACTGAAATGTTGGGAATCACGCCTTCTGACACAATAAATATTTGGTTTATTTTCATACAGTTATTGGCTTTGTGTTTCCCAAAGCTGAATCTGCCCAAACCAGGAAATAAATAAATAAAAGGAAACAAACAACTAACAAACAACTAAACAAGCAAACAAAAGAATAAATGATACGATAAATAAATAAATAAATATTTTAGTTGCCTTTTTGTCTTTTTTTTTCCCTGTTTAATAAAAATTTAAAGCTAAAAGCTGCTGAGCCACAAGGGAAGCAACACAGAGCAGCAGTAAAGCCAAGCAGCCTCTATTTTTAAAGCTGTCTTTTATTTCTGTAATGCTGATGGCCAAACTCCAGCTTTAAGTAACACTTCCCCTTGTGACCAAGCTGCTTCCAACTTTTCCATTTTATTAGAAGAGCTAAATTGAGGGTGTTCCATGAGTCTGATTGGGACTTCAGTTGTTGTTGTTGTTGTTTTTAATTAAAAAAAAAAAAAAGAAAGTCAGGAGTGGTTTGGTCATCTGGGAAGAAGAACATCAAGATAAGCTGTGGGTAGCCCATACTGTGCTGGGACTACAAAGCTTTTGGATCATCTTTGTGATGTGGGAAGAGTTTGATTATGGAAACATGTCAGGAAGGGAGAATATTTCTGCCAGCAAATAATGAGGTTTATCCCTTTGCTTATTCAGTTGTTGTTTCAAAACACTTATTTCCACTCTTAAAGTATTGCTGAAATGTCTTTGCTCTTGTCTGATTTGTTTTCTTCCTCTGCTTAGAAAGACAGTAAAATCTATTTTCATCCCAGCAGTTTAGAACTAACCATAAAGAACGGTCCTCAAAGCTTCACAGGCACAGAATTCTGTGCTGGAAATATTAGTTCAGGAGGTAAAAAGAAGATATAAGTAACAGATCAGGACTTGGGTTTGTTTTTGGTTTTCATCTGGAATTTCAAAATAGCTGCTTGCAACAGTAGATGCTGCAATGCCTTTGGGCTTTTCTTTCCCCTCTACTCTGACCTGGTGAGGCCACCCCTGGAGTAGCATCCAGTTCTGGGCTCCCCAGTTCAAGAGCGATAAGGAACTACTGGAGAGAGTCAGAAAGATGCTGAGAGGACTGGAATATCTCTCTAATGAGGAGAGAATGAGGGACCTGGGGCTGTTTAGCCTGGAGAATAGCAGCCTGAGAGGGCATCTTCTCAGTGCTGATCGGTATCTGAAGGATGAGAGGAGGAGGCTGGGCTCTTTTCAGTGGTGCACAGTGATAGGACAAGGGGCAATGGCACAATCTGGAACACAGGAGAGTCCGACTGAGCATAAGGGAAAAATTTCTTTGCTTTGAGATTTCTGAAGCCCTGGAGCAGGCTGCCCAGAGAGGTTGTGGAGTCTCCTTCTCTGGAGAATTTCAAAACCCAGCTGGCCATGTTCCTGTGCCATCTGGTCTAGGTGATCCTGCTTTAGCAGTGAGGTTGATCCCCAGAGATCCCTTCCAACCCCTACCATGCTGTGATGTTGTGATTCATCTCACACACTGATTCTGAGCTAGAGGACACAAAAACAGATTGCAACCTCACCAAGGATGCCTTGAGAGCAAGAGGAAGTGAGGAGGGCACTTATAGAGGTGCTGTGGAAGTTCAAGAAAGCACCCATTTGAGAAGCAAACTAGGAATTAGCTAGGAATAGCTAGGAATTATGTCACTGTTCATCCCTTAACTAGAATGTCTGCTTACCTTGCTTGAATCATCTGTCGTTGAATGCCCAACACAGGCAGGGAAAATGCTGGCATCCCAATTGTTTGGAATGGCTGCATTTGCCCAGACATCATCAGCTCCTTGGGATCTGCAACAGCATGCTAAAGAGAAGCTGCAAGCACATTCTGTTAGACACAGGGGTGACACGAGTTAATTTCATTGCTGTCAGGAGATATCTTGATGGGTATATATTGTGTGTTATCATGAGTTACCACAGCTGCAAGGGATTATGTCTTCTGCTAATAATGGCATAATAGAATACCAGGACTTGTCACAAGATTTCAAGGCAGCTATGAAATTAACCTATTTCATCATTGAAAGGAAAAGGTCCCTGCTGATTTTTTTTTACCCTCTTTTTTTTTTTTTTTTTTTTTTTTTAAATGGGACTTTGGTGCTCTTGTAAATAGGAATCATGAAAGTTTCCAGTAACTGTGGAATGGCTTCATTTCTTGAACAAACCTTGCATGGAGTATCTAAAACTCAGCCACCACATTCTGTGTTCACAGAAGTTGTTAATCACATCACAGTCACATAGGAAATTAGCAATTAATCTCTTAAACCAACAGCATCTAAAGGAGTAAACTCCACACTCTGCCTTATGCCCCATCCAGAAATCCATAGATTCATAGAATACCAGGTTGGAAGAGACCTCAAAAATCATCTAGTCCAATCTTTCAGGGTAAGAATAGAGTTTAAATGAGGTGGTCCAGCACCCTGTCAAGCTGGGCCTTGAAACTGCCTAATGCCATTGCTCACGTGGCAAAAGGTAACACCCATGTTTCTTGCAGCATCCCCTGGAGCTGATCAAACCCCACAACAATGAAGAATGACTTTTTAAAAAGACCTGACAACAACATTCCATGCCCTAAGAGGTAGCTATTTGTTCCCTTTTAGGATATAAGTGAGGAAGAAACAGGCTGCCCAGGGAAGTGGTAGAGTCACCATCCCTGGAGATGTTCAAAAAGTTCTGTAGATGTGGCAGATTGGCACAGGGTTTAGTGGGCTTGGTAGTGTTGGGTTGATGGTTGGGCTTGATGATCTCAGGAGGCTTTTCCAACCTTAGTAACTCTAAGAGAAAAAGGCATCAGCACAATAGCTCATTCTTAGAGAGCAAGGTGCCTTCCACTCTTGCATGAATTTTATACCCTTTTAGAGAAGTAAACTCAACTTAGCAAAGACACAGAGATGAGCTAAAGTACACACCAGGGAGGCCCTAGAAGGTACCTGGAGGCTGGAGAGAGGAAAACTGTCTGCTCCTTTGCAGCAAGCCATTAGGTTGGGTCCAATCAAGGTCTGCTTACAATAGAAGTAACTTTTGAAGCTGAGTGAGCCAACAAGTGAGGAACTGAAACATCTCTCTATGGAGCCACAGCTAAAACATGCAACACTGCGATTCCAGCACTGAAGAGGCAAATCAGAGCTTACTGCAGTGAAGACCCCAACTCAAAATGATCTTTGAAAACCACTTAAGGAAAGAATAACTGCTGCTGACCATTGAAAAGTACCCAGGCATTTAAGGACATTTAAACAGCTGGTCTTACTGCGAGCAGCAAGTGAAAAAGGGTTGATGTTACCAGGGAAAGAACTTCTTCAGCTGCTCCTAAGGCTTTTCAAGCAGTCATAGAATCATAGAATTATAGGGTTGGAAGGGACCACAAGGATCATCTAGTTCCAACCCCCCTGCCATGGCCAGGGACACCTCACACTACAGCAGGCTGGCCAGAGCCTCATCCAGCCTGGCTGCAAACACCTCCAGGGATGGAGCCTCAACCACCTGCCTGGACAACCCATTCCAGGCTCTCACCACTCTCATGGGGAAGAACTTCTTCCTCATGTCCAGTCTGAATCTCCCCACTTCCAGCTTTATTCCACTCCCCCTAGTCCCATCACTAAAAAAAAAAAGTCCCTCCCCAGCTTTCTTGTAGCCCCCTTCAGATACTGGAAGGCCACAAGAAGGTCACCTTGGAGCCTTCTTTTCTCCAGTCCTGCAGCAATGGCTCTGTTTTGTCTGGGCTAAACTCCAGTTCCCATTTCCTCAACCTGAGCAGCTTGCACCAGGTCCAAAAGCAATGTTTGCAGCATCCTGCTGGATGGCTCTGGCAATGGGGCACATGCAGCAAAGAGGAGAACAGAACGTCTTGCATGAGACCCCACTGAGGCAAAAGAGCAGCCATCAGCTACTACCCCCTGGTTCTTCCCTCAGAGAACAGAATAGCTCACTCAAGTGCCTCTCCATAATTCTTGCCAGGGTTCCCAGCAAGGTCAACAAAGCTTCATGGTCAATGGCTGGTCAGAGAGTGAAAGGATTTGCAAAAGCATTTAATTTTTGTCTGTTGATGACAGCAGATCACTGAGCAAGAAGATTTCCCTTCTTATTATCAGGGTCACGTAGAACTGTTCCTGCTGAAGCTGCAGGAATTAAACTTCCATAATATGCTTGGCAAAAAAAAAAAAAAAAAAAAAAAAATTGTGGAGAAGTTAGATTTGCTTTTAATTGTTTAGCAAACCCCGAGAGCTGCAGTTCATAAATTAAGAGCCTAAACATTAATTGAGTTATATAGGCTTGCTGCAATGCACTGTCAGTTGGTTCTTGAAAAGATTAATGTTCTCCTGATCCCTTTGTATGCTTGTCTGAATTCCCCACTTGTCCCTCTGGGTTCTGGTTAGCGGCATTTAGGTTCTCTGATGGAGCAGATGACTTTTTACAGCTGACAGTGCTGTAACAGGGATCAGGAAAAAGCTTGTTCCTCTGACCCCCTGGTCTGGAAAGAAAACTAGAAATGCAGATATGGGTAGAAATTGATGTTTCATGTTTACAATCTGGTGATAAAATCAGGAGTATTTTCTCTGATGAGAGAGGGCTAAGCCTTGCCAGAGTTTTCCTAAAGCCTGCTGAAGGCACAGATCTCCCTGCTGGATTTTGTTTTCTTTCTTTGTTTGGCAGATGGAATAATATTTCTGGGGAGGGGGCCAGGCAGAGGCAGGGAAATGTTGCTAATGGAGGTTGGGTGTGTGTGTGTGTGTGTGTGTGTAAGCACACATCTTTGTACTCCTTTTCCCATCCCTGCTTGCTTTAAAGTCATGACAGGAAGTCTTCCCCCACCCTCTCCCTCTGTTACTGAAAGAACTTTCAACCTTGCTCGTCTTGCTTTTCCCTCTGCCTCTCCATCAGCAGGTAGAGTCACAGCTTTCTGACTGATGTTTCTGTATTAACAGTCTGGGAATTATGAATGTTTTATGGGTCTCTCTGGCCAGGTCTGTGGAGGAGACATCAACAGCAACTTTGTTTAGGAAAAACCCTCAGGAGGAAGGCTGAATGCTGCTCTTTTTAACACTTGAGTGGAGTCTGAGCTATTGTGAGAACGTGCTGGGGTCTGTAGGAAATAGAAGAGAGCGTCACAGAATCATAGACTCATGGAATACTTCTGGTTAGAAAAAAACTTTTGTGATCATCCACTCCAACCATTCTCTAACTCTATCAAGGCTGGGGCTAACCCATGGCCTTCAGCACCACATCTCTGCCTCTTTGAAGCACCTCCAGGGATGGGGATTTCACCATCTCCCTGGGCAGACTGTTCACAAAAGCAAAATGCAAGACATCCAATCTGCTAAGAGGCCTCATAAAGAGTATTGCCCTTGTCACTGGGAATACAAATATTCCTCAAACCCATAACAACAGATCCCCAAACCCTGGAGTTAGATGTCCCAATATCTGCTGTCTCAGAAAGCTGCAGATGGTTCAACTCTGGTTAAGCACATGGCTCATGCTCTGTACCAGAGACCACATCTCTGGGACTGCATTTTTAAAGGCAGCTTTTAATTCTTACTGCAGGGTACAGATAATTTGTTGGTAGCACTGGCACCTTAAAAGGCATTTCATTCAATTCCAGGTATCAACAACGAAATGTGTAACGACCTAATTAAACATAGCTCAGCACAAACTCTCATTGGAGCCTGTCTCATGTGGCATTCAAGGCTGGAGAGTAAAGCAAGCAGAGAGGTGACTGAGAGCTGCCACAAGTTCATGAGGACCTGTCAGTTCAGAGCTATTGAGATACTCAGTGCTGTTTTGAAATAAACCACACGAAATCTCTGTATGGACATTGTCTTTTGTGATGAAAGTTTCCTTACTCCACTAAATTTTAATCACAGACTCCAGGAATGCCAGGTTGGGAGGGATCCCAAGGATCATCTGTCCCAACCTCTCTAGGTGATGGTGTGGTTGAAATGAGCTGGCCCAGCACCCTGGCAAGCTGAGTCTTCAAACTGACCAATGTAAGGGAATCCACCACTTCCCTTTGGAGATGATTCCAATGCTGACTGTTCTCATGGGCAAACATTTTCTTCTTGAGTGCAATGGGAATGTCCCCAGCAATAACTTGTCCCCATCACTCCTTGTCTTCTCCATGGGACTCCTTGTACAAAGGGAGTCTCCATCCTCCTGGTAGCCAGACTTGCTGTGTTGGTCTATGGTAATAAGGCCTCCCCTAAGCCAGGTTGAGAAAACCCATATCTCTTAGCCTTAATATTACTTTGATTTTGAATGTGAAAATCCAAAGAGTGGTTGAATGTAGTTGCATTAATTTATTTTTGAATATATATCTTCAGTTGAATTTAGACCTCGAATTTCTCACTCTAAGGAGCTTCAGTTAAACAAAAGCTGTAAACTGCAGCTTGACCAGGATGGGAAATAGCTTTCAGCAGCACCTTTCCACTTCTCATCTTTGTATGTTGTGCTGATGAGCTGTTCAGCTCATCACACAGCATGGTGGGGGTTGGAAGGAACCTCTGAAGGTCATCTAGTCCAACCCCTATGGCAGAGCAAGGTCATCTAGAGTAAATCACACCTGTACTAGGACTATGGCAGGGGATGGACCATCACAGGAGGATGGCAGAAGTTGTGCACACACACACACACACACACACACAATCACTTGATTTCTCCTTGAGGTGTCAGCCAAAGCCCATTGAAGTGCCTGTTCTCCCTGTGCTGTTACACCTGAAATGCTGCAGCATTCATAGAATCAGAGAATCATCAGGGAAAAAAAAAAAAACTTTGTGATCATTGAGTCCAACCACTCCCTACCTCTGCCAAGGCTGGGGTTAATCCATGTCCTTCAGCACCACATCTCTGCCTCTTCCAAACACCTCCAGGGGTAGGCATTCAACCACCTCCCTGGGCAGCCTGTGCCAGTGGCTGAGAGCCCTTTCGGTCAAGAATTTTCCTCTCACATCCAACCTAAACCTCCCCTGGTGCAACTTGAGGTCATTTCCTCTTCTCCTATCTCTTGTTACTAGGAAGAAGAGATCATCTCCCACCTTACTCCAGCCTCTTTTCAGGGAGCTGTAGAGAGCAATGAGGTCTCCCCTCAGCCTCCTTTTCTCCAGACTAAACACTCCCAGTTCCCTCAGCTGCAACTCCCCATTCCTGTTCTCCAGACCCTTCCCCAGCTTCATTGCGCTTCTGTGGACCACCTCCAGAACCTCAATGTCCTACCTGGACTGAGGGCACAAATCTCAACCCAGTCCTGCTGGTGTGTTCTCTGCAGTGGTAAGCCCAGGAGCAGAAGCTCTTCCTTGGTCCTGCTGCTCACAATATTGCTGATATAGACCAGGACACTGTTGACCTTCTTGGCTGCCTGGCCACATGCTGGATCATGTTCTTCAGAAGTGAGCTAAGATTTGGGCCTGCTCTGAGTTTCACCCTTTCTCAAGATTCAGCTTGTCTGAAAATGTGCTGAAATGCTACAAATGCTGCCTTTCCCCCTTGCAGTTGTGAAACAAAGCATGAGACAAGCCAAGGCCTTTCTGGAGGTGGTGAGGTTTGTATTTCACACACTTCACTTTCATTTCAGACAAAGTACCTGGGAAAACAAACCCAAACAGCCACCTGATTTCATGTGCAAGAAGGAATGGTGATGCTGCCAGATGAAAAAGGAGGGAATTACACAGACTGTGTGAAATGGGACCAAGTGTGCAAGTTAAAAAGCAAAAAAGGCAATGTGAGTCTTGTGGAGAACATACATGGTTTAGTAGTGATTATTGCCCAGATCTGAGCTTCCCAGTTCAGGAAGGACAAGGAACTACTGCAGAGAGCCTCACACAGAGCCAGGAAGGTGCTGAGGGGACTGAAACATCTGTGATGAGTAGAGACTGAGAGACTTGGGGCTCTTTAGCCTGGAGCAGAGTAGCCTAAGAGGGCATCTTCTCAATGCTGATCAGTATCTAAAGGGTGGGGGTCAAGAAGATGGGGTTGAGCTCTTTTCAGTTGTGGCCAGTGATAGGACAAAGGGCAATGAGCACAGACTGGAACCCAGGAGGCTTCACTTGAACTTAAGGAGTGGGTCTCAAGATGCAGGTGCCAGGCTCTTTTTGGTGGTGCCCAGTGAAAGGGCAAGGAACAACAGGAGGTTCTGCCTCAACACAAGGAGGCTCTTCTTTATGGTGAGGGTGCTGGAGTCCTGGAGCAGGCTGCCCAGAGATGTTGTGGAATCTCCTTCTCTGGAGACTTTCAAAACCTACATGGACACAAAACCCGGTCAACTCGATCTAGACCAGCCTGCTTTGGCAGGATGATTGGACTCTATGATCTACAGAGGCACCTTCCAACTCCCACTGTGCTGGGGTTCTGTGACAATGACGATTTTCAGGTTTTCCTGGGACACTCTCCTGTGGTTGGCATTCCAAGCAATGTATCATCATCGATCCCCTCCTTGGCAGAGACAGAGAGGTGGACACATTTCTGGCTAGAGCACTTTGCACTTCCATAGGCAGACATCCCTTTTAATTATACCTTTTCCTGAGCAGTCTCTCTCTTTTAGCAGTTTCCTTTTCTGAGATACCCTGATTCCAGATCAACCCTTGCAACCTGAATGCACTTAGAGTGAAAGCTGTGTGAGAATTCTCCCTGGGCTTCTGGGAATGCCAGATTGATTTGTGTTACCAGTGTTTAGTAGAGCAGTAAGTTACTACAAGAAGTGATTTTGAGATACAATCTCGAGTCAAAATCCATAGCTGTAGGGAGTGATACTTTGAACTGGATATTTTCCCTGCATTCTGAGACTCCTGAACTGCCATCAATAGCCAGAAAGCCATAAAGTAATCCTAAGTTGTTTGCACAAAGTAGATGGGGAAAACCAATTCAGCTGCACTGTTAAATTAAATATCACAGCATTTTAATTTGTGTTTTTTAAAGATATTATTTACTGAAACCTGAGGTAAGAGAACGCAGTGAACTGAAAACACCAAGCAAGGGACAAAAATCCATTTGACAAATCAGGTCACTAAGGAACTCTCTGAGGCTTAAGCTGTTGAAAAGACTTAATTTTTTTAAGACAACAGGGGCTATTGCTTTTTTTTTCCCCATCTTACTCCAACATAACCTTTTGTTTCTTGCTCCTCTGTCCCACTCAAGCTGCTATACTTTAGGATCAGTTCAGTCTGTTGAAAACCCATTGTAAAACTGTCAGGGTTTATATAGCTCGTTGCTATAGATGACCCAGTGCTACTCTTTGCTCTTACATAACTTCTTTTAATTTCACCTTCCATTAATCATCTCTATTAGCTCCTAGATACGATGCACCTATTACCCTGGTGTTGGGTGGGATTTTTTCCCTCTCTCTAAACCTCCCTGCTCTCCTCTTTTCCTTGGCCTTACTAAATTTTTTCTTCTATTTCTGTTTTAATTTTCCCTTACCCTATAATTTGCTGTTTTTATCTCACTCACATTTACCTTTCCTTACAGACACTGCTTGGAACAATTAACTTTTTTGGATTTATGCACAACTCCTGTGTATGCAGTAAGCCACCTCACAACACTGCATTGTTCTTGGCAAAGTTATGGCAATAGAAAGCTTACTTCATCCTGCCAAACATATCCTGGGATTCACCAGAAGGAGTGTCAGCAGCAGGATTCTCCCCCTCCATTCTAGTGAGACCCCCACCTGGAGCATTGTGTCCAGTTCCAGTGCCCCCAGGAAAGGAAAGACATGGAACTGCAGGAGCAGGTCCAGAGGAGGCCACAAAGATGATCAGAGGGCTGCAGAACCTCCCTTATGGGGACAGGCTGACAGAGTTGGGGCTGTTCAGCCTAGAAAAAAGAAAGCTCCAAGGACACCTTAGAGCAGCCTTCTGGTACCTGAAGGGGGCCTACTAGAAAGCTGGGAAGGGACTTTTTACAAGGGCTGGGAGTGACAGGACAAGGATCAGTAGGTTGAAGCTGGAAGGGGAGAGACTTAGACTGGAGATTAGGAAGAAATTCTTTCCAGTGAGGGTGGTGAGACATTGGCACAGGTTGCCCAGGGAGGTTGTGGATGTCCCTTCCCTCAAGGTGTTCAAGGCCAGGTTGGATGAAACCTTGAGCAACCTGGGCTGGTGTCCCTGCCCATGGAGGAGGGTTGGAACTGGATAATCTTGAATCTTGAATCTTAAACCATTCTATGAATCTACAAATCCACCTTACTTACTTTCATGTCAATTCTCCAACATGAAGAAGTCTTCCTTGTCATAGTTGTTACACTTCCTAATTAACCCTTTGTTTTTAAGCCATTAGCACATTCTCAAAATCAATTTACACTCTTGAGGAAACAAGGTTTTGGCCTTTCCTTTTCTGGTTAACCTAAAACATTCCTCCACAAAAATGGATTCTTTTAAATATTTTTCTTCTTTTATACTTTCTTTCACTGACATTGGTCTTTTCCCTAGGGATTTTAAAATGTGTATCAATAATTTTCTTAGACTTTAAAACTCAATTCTTTGTTTCCAACTCTCTCCCTTGTCCTGAAATGTCATAACTGACATTTTCCCTGCCTTTTTTAGTAGCTATTTTACCTCTGCCTTTTAGCTGAACACAGTTTAAATTTTGCTTAGAATTTTTTTGGTCAGTGTTGACTGTGTTTGTCTCAATCTCTGAAGCAAAAATATTTTTATCGTGGCCTTCCAGTATCTGAAGGGAGCCTGCAAGAAAGATGGTGAGGGACTTCTTAGGATGTCAGGTAGTGATAGGACTGGGGGGAATGGAGCAGAACTAGAGGAGGGGAGATTTAGATTGGATGTTAGGAAGAAGTTCTTCACCAAGACAGTGGTGAGACACTGGCACAGGTTGCCCAGGGAGGTGGTGGAAGCCTCATGCCTGGAGGTTTTTGCAGCCAGGCTGGATGTGGCTGTGAGCAACCTGCTGTAGTGTGAGGTGTCCCTGCCCATGGCAGGGGGGTTGGAACTGGATGATCCTTGAGGTCCCTGACAATTCTGTGATTCTATGTTTCTATTAATGTCCTATATATATCACTGATATTTCTTCTTCAAGGTGAAATCAAATTCATTGATATCTACCACTGAACAAGTAGCATTAAAAAAAACCAAAACCACAGAGGTGGGAATTAAAAATAAATGATTAATTTCTTTTTTTTTTTGGGTCACAATTAACAGAATACTTTATGTGCTTTACATCCTAGTTCTAGAAAAGCTTTTCATCAACCTTAAATTTACCTCAGTATGGGAGGCTCAAACTCAGAAGAGGCTATGAATGTATTTGCAAATAAATGCTGCCCTTCCATTCCATAATCATCCTAATTTTCAGATGATTTGGGGCTTATACTTGTGATTTCCATCCCCCTTGAGCAATGTCTAGTTATTTTCCCTGCTAACCTCCTAAATATCAGTGTAAGACTGTGATCATAGTGACATAAAGAATTACTGTCCTGTGGAACTTCCATCGTGAAACTGAGGAATCCTTTTTAACGTGGACACCCTGACCTATCAATCTCTCACTTGGAGACCACCTCTCAAACACCCTTTTTTTCCACCACCCCCCCTTCACACAGCCACTGGTTTTGAATCTGTTGTTTAGTGAATAACAACCAGAACTTTTCCAACTACAGAACAGATTACAATGCACATCTGCTGTACAGCTTAACCCAAGTGTTTCCTCCTTCCTTTTCTGTGACTGTTAATTATCCTTCTCCTGTCACCAAGCCTAGCTGCTCCCCTCTCTGCCTACACCATTCAATTAATATCACCTTATAGAAAAACTCCAGCACTTTCTCTCTGATGATTTTCCTTCCTCTGATTCTCCCTGCACACAACAGCTATTATTAATGATCTCTGTTTTTTTTAATTTGATTTTTTTTTTTTTAGTGGCACATTTCCTGGAGCTTTTAAAGTGGCAACTTACCAAGCACCCAGCAGCCTCCCTGAAGAAGCTTTTATGTGGCTCGAATTCCCTTGCTAACTATGGGTTGTTGCTTCTAACCTTCTCTTTCTCAGTATAGTTCTTGAAAAGATATTCTGTTCTTAACTTTCCAAACACCTTGTTAGTAATCATCTCTTTGATTGTTTCAAAGACGGGTAGATTTTCATCTCCAGCATAGAATGAAACTGTTCTCTTCCACTTACAAGTGCTGACGATCTCTTGAATTCTTGCCCAGCGATCAGAGTTCTTTCCCCTCCTCATTAGTTTAGATGACATTTGGCAATACAGAACTTCATATTTTATTACATTATTACAGACCCTGAGATAATATTTCCAGGTCTTGACAACTTTATTTTTAATGGGAACATTTTTTCCTCTAGTTGTTATTTGTCTTAATGTTATGGTTTGGTTTTTTTTCTGTTTGTTTTGTTGGTGGTTTTATTTGTTTGTTTGTTTGTGGGTTTTTTGGCTGTTGTAATTTTATTAACCTCTATTTTTTTTCATTTCAAACAACTTCCACAAGTCCTGCAATCGCTGAAATATTATTCTAGGGGTAATAACATGACACTTCAACATTTACATTTATAATGGAAATGCTGATCAAATTTTAACTGTGGTCTCTTTGCCAAGCACCAAAAGAATCCTAGAATGGCTTAGGTTGAAAGGACCTCAGAGATCATCTACTCCAATCCCCTTGTCATAGGCAGGGATGCCTCCCATCTAGAACTGGTTCCCAAAGCCTTCATTCAACCTGGCCTTAAGCACCTGCAGGGAGGGAGAATCCACAACCTCCCTGGGCAGCCCATTCCTTAGTCTCACCACCCTCAGACTGAAGAACTTCGTCCTCAGCTCCAGTCTAACCCTGCTGTCCCTCAGCTTCAAACCATTCCCCTTTGTCCTGTCTCCAGACACCCTCATGAAAAGTCCCTCTGCAGCCTTCCTGCAGGATCCCTTCAGGTACTGTAAGGCAGCTCGAAGGTCCCCCTGGAGCCTTCTCCTCTCCATTCTGAACACCCCCAGCTCCCTCAGCCTGTCCTCACAGCAGAGGTGCTCCAGCCCTTGGATCATCCTTGTGGCCCTCTGTACTCACTCCAACAGCTCTGTGTCCTTCTTGTGAAGGAAGTTTTGCCATTGATCTCAGAACTTAATTCTGTATAAGCTGCTTTCATTTCTGTGCAGTTGAGAACCAGGCTGTGCTCCTCCAAGCAGATTCTGCAAATTAACATGCTGTACTCGCATGTCAGCTCACTTGCACAGCTAATTAAATATTTCTCATGTGCATTAGACATGATGACTACTTCAGTTTATGTTTCAGAGATGTTTTCCAACATCTGTGATTTATTTATAGGTATATCTATGGCACTAATCATTGGAGTATTTGAGCACATAGAAATGATTAAAGATACATCAAAATTGCTTCTAGAAGGTACAGCTTTTCTTTCTCTGCTTTGAAGCTGTTTCTTTGCCATCATGTTCTGGAGGTTGATTCCTCCTGTGTTCAGTGTCATTACTACATAGCTATTGGGGAATGTCAGTTAATACAGACATGCCTTGTACTGAGCTTGAAAGTTATGTGAAAGAGGCTCCACTTGTTTGGCATCAGCTTTGTAGGAAGTTTGCTTCGTATTTTTGGCCCATCGCTGAGCATGGCCTCCTTTCCATTGTGGCAAGATGAAAGCCAGGGATCTATCAGCCAAGTATCCCAAATGAGTGTAGCAATCACACTGGGAAATTGTGAAAGACAGTGCTTGAGATAAGTGGGCTTCAGCCTTTCATATCTTTGATGATGCAGGGGAAGAGGGGGAGAAAAGCAGGGCAAGGTTTCCAAGGTACACCCTTTTAGCATGAAGAACTCTCTGCTTTCTCTTTATCCTCACATAGCCTCCAAATTTGTGGCAAAATTATCCTCTATTAATATTACAGGAATCAAGACTTTGGCCACAGTGCTTAGGTGAGACAGCAAAAGCCATTTAGAGAAATTATGGATGTTAGAAATGAATGCCTCACAAAAGGCACCCTGAAAAGTTACCTCTGAGCACACTACCCCAAGGGAAAATTGAACTATGACACAGAGCTTTTTTCCCTTCTATCTACAAGGCAGTGTAAATTGTAAACAAAATGCAGTGTATGGTATTTAAAGCTATTTTAAACATCCCAAATTTGTTTTCCCCTTCTATAAAGCCCTACAGTAACATGGTATCTCAGTTATGGACCCTCTTGAATTTCCAATTTTCCACTAAAAATAGGGGGCAGAGGGGGGAGGGGGAAGTGGACTGGGAACTGAACTTTACTTCCACACAGTTTTGCACCTTATTTGAAGAGGAGAAAAATTAAGCTGATGCAGTTTAAATCTGGTTGTGTGTAAATTTTTTATGTTACATGACTGCATAATTTACACAAGGGCTACATGAAGTGTGCAGGCATGTCTGTGAGCTTATTCTAAAGCTTACAGGGACTCAAAATCCCTTAACAGAATGGTTTGGGTTGGAAGGGACCTTAAAGTCATCCAATTCCAACACCCCTGCCATGGGCAAGGGACACCCTTCCACTAGCCCAGGTTGCTCAAGGCCTCATGCAACACCTCCAAGGGGGGGACATCCACAGCCTCCCTGGGCAACCTGTTCCAGTCTAAGTCTTATCCTTATTCACAGGTACCACAAGCAAGCAGCTCTTTCTCCTATCAACAAAAACTTGTTCCCCAACTCCTACTCTAAGAACCACACAATTTGTGCCATGAATATACCAGAAACTAAACAAAGGAATGCACAGCAAGCCAGTCTCCTTCTTGCAGCTCCTCATGGAAGACAACAACAAGTCACAGATGCACTGCAGCAAAAATGCATTGCAAAGGTTGCAGTGAGTCACTGTCAGCTCTGCTTTGTCCATAGAAATATGACAGAACCAACCAGACCAAGTTAGAACAATGAGCCTCAAATTTCAGCTAAAGGGGACACTGGAATGTCTGGAGTTTTGTCTGGCTGAATCACAGAATAGATCTGGTTGGAAGAGACCTTGAACATCACCCAGCCCAACTTTCGACCCAGCACTGAAGTGTCAACACTAAGCCATGCCTCTAAGTGCCAGGTCCACAGGCTCCTTGAACACCCCCAGGGATGGTGACTCCAGCACTGCCCTGAGCAGACCATTCCAATGTTTGATAACCTCATGGTGGGACAGACTCCCTCCTGTCTCAGGTAGCTGAGAACTGTCCATGGAGACATGTGGCCACTTGTACCTCACAGTGCAGGCAGCACCGACCCCAGTTATTCACACGTCAGCTCATCTGCCTCAAACCCATCAGAGTTTGGCCAAGTTCTGCCCCATTAAACTCTTGGTGTCTGCCCATCTGTTCTTGTTCTACACTTGGCATCTGGGACTGTCAGCAGCAAGCAGCAGGGAGCTCAGAGCTGTCCCGCTCTGCCTGTACTCTTCTGAGGCACTTAATTTTGCTTGAAATGCCCCAAAAGCAGCTGTTCTGAACATCCCTCCCCTGATAGATGGGACACAGCAAAGCTCCTTTTCCTTTGGATGGTGGCTGAGGCCCCATCCCTGAAGATATTCAAGGGGAGGCTTGAAGGGGCTCTGGTTAACCTGACCTAGTTGAGGATGTCCCTGCTGACTGCAAGGGGGTTGGACTGGATGACCTTTGGAGGTCCTTTCTGACCTGGATGATTCTATGACTCTATGATACTGAGTGTGGCAATAAGCAAAGTGGCTATGCTGCTGCCACCACATTTCCTCACCCTTGAACAGCCTTCATTTGCTATTAGGGGTAGCAGAGACTAGAACAACTCTGGGAGGATGCTGATTGCTGTGGAGAATGATTTCAAGTGGTGCATCAGGAGTGGCGTGGGTAATCAAGAGGGAAAGCTTGGAGGACCATGAGTGCAAGAAGTTTTAGCAGAGCTCCAATAAGACCTGGAAAAAGCTCATCCTGGGACCTAGAATTTCAGGGTCAAGTATTAAACCGGAGAAGGCAAGCACAACATGAGGGAAGGAGGTGAAAAAAACAACAGGAAGCAACAAATAGGGATGGTTCCATCCCAGCCAGCTCAAGGAGGCAGGTGTGAAGTATAGAGACACTTGGGTTATACTAAGCTCTGCAGCATACAGGACCATGGGTAAAAGAAGGAGTGAAAGTCAACTCGTGTGAAGCTTGGAGAATTATGTCAATGATTTGGTTGAAGAGCAGGAGGCATTTCTGTTTGTACTGGAGCACTGCTGATCTAGGATTTGGAGCTTTTGTGGATTTTGTTGTTGTTGTTCTTGGAGTGTAACAAAGAGAATAACACAGGACGGCTTACCCAGGGTAAATTCAGAATCACACTTTGGTTCAGAAAGAATCAAACTCAACTGGACAGTAGGAGGAAGAAGAAGTTCTTTACTATGAGGATAGTGGGACACTGGAACAGGTTTTCTAGAGAGGTGGTTGAGGCCCCAGCCCTGCAAACAGTCAATGTCAGGCTTGGTGGGGCTCTGAGCAGCCTGATCTAGTTGAGAATGTCCCTGCTGACTGCAGGGAGGTCGGGCTGGATGACCTCTGAGAGGTCCCTTCCAACCCAGTGGCATTCTAGATTCTATGACTTGGGAGAGAAAGGTTTCACTTAAAACACTTGCAGATAAAGAACAGAAAATACTTGTGCAGAGAAAAAGAAAAAAATAAAAATCTTGCTAATAGTTTGCAATATAACCTGCCACTAAACTATTCAGAACTGATGTTTGTGTTTGAAAATGTAGAATAACTGTACAAAAAAATGCAGAATAAATGCACAAAAAGAAATAAAGATTTCAGCTAAGCAGTCACACTGAGACAGTGTAAAATTCCAGATACCAAATATTATCTGTGTGCATCCTTTGTTACAGAAATATTGGGGTTTTTTTGCTGCTCTTGCTGCCAGCAGATAGTGTCTGCACTTTGGTATGCTCAATTATCTGCTCTTAACAGCAACACATTATTTTAATATCAACCTTTTACTGCAGTCAGCAAATATTGTGTATTTTGTTTAAATTGACATGTCATATGCTGTTATAAAATATGAGAAGGAGTGATTTGGTCTCTCAGAGTTAGGCAGAATCATTTGACTGTGGTTTGGCTCAGATGTAGCATATTTTCTTTCAGACAAGCCTCAAAAAGGAGGGGAAAAAGAAAAAGCTATGAGAAAATAGAGCAACTGCTAAAACAAAGAAATTAAAATGCAAAATACAAAGTAATGATCAGTTGTTTACTTTTTCTTATTAAATTACTTACAGAACTGACTGCATAGTAACCTCCTCTTGGACTAGAAAATATAAATATTCCTTTTATAAGATGTTTGATAAAAGGGACAAAACAAGGATCAGTTTTCATGTTTGTATCCAAATCTCCTCTCCACTCTGAATGGCACTTTATGTGTGCTGGCTAGAATTGGTTGACAAGATTTGTGTTTAAAAACAAAAGCAACTGAAATTAAAGTGGCAGCCTTGAAGGGTCCTCACTGGTTGGGGTTCATTATGCAATTAGCTTAATGCTGAACTCAAGAGTAACTGGGAGTTGCTCATCACAATCTCACCATGAAATGAAGACCAGTTGAAAACTCTACCATACTGTTGAGTAGTGTCTGATTATCCTGCAGAATCAACAAGCAACATACAGTCTGCTGTACAAAAAGAGATTTTAAGACAAGCATCACTCCTGCTTCCTCAAACACAGAGAGAAAACATCATAGAATCATAGAATGGTCCAGGCTGGAAGGGATCTCCAAAGGTCATCCAGTGCAACCTCCCTGAAGTCAGCAGGGACATCCCCAACTAGATCAGGTTGTCCAGGGCCTCATTGAGCCTCATCTTGAATATCTCCAGGGATGGAGCCTCAACCACCTCCCTGGGCAACCTGTTCCAGTGTTCCACCACCCTCATGGTGAAGAATTTGTTCCTAACATCCAAACTAAATCTGCCTTTCTCTGCTTTGAAGCCATTGCCCTCGTCCTGTCGCTGCAGGTGTTTGCAAAGAGTCTCTCTCCATCCTTCTTGTAGCACCCTTCAGGTACTGGCAGGCTGCTATTAGGTCTCCCTGGAGCTGAACACCTCCATCTCCCTCAGCCTGTTCTCATAGAAGAGATGCTCCAACCCCTTCATCATTCTTGTGGCCTTGCTCTGGACCTGTTCCATCAGGTCCATGTCCTTCCTATATGGAGGGGTCCAGACCTGTACACAGCTATTATCCACTTCTGTTCAAATCCTGGGCAAACACAGAAGTTTATTGTGAAAGCTGCAGCTGAAGAAAGATGACTGAATTATTAACTGATGTGACATTTACTGAAGTGTAATAAAGAGGAAGTTCTTGCTTGGTGACTGTCAAGAATTGAGCTGAACCTCATGCTGCAGCCATGCCAGCTTCAATAAAACAAAAGTGCTGACTGGAGCAAAGTATTCTGGGGCTTGGAGTTCGGATTGCAACATGGAAGTCTTCCTGTTCTGGTTGCTGCTTCTGGGTTCCAGGTTCCTGGATGTTGTGTTTTCCACTGGGAGAGCAGCAGGACAAGGAGGGCTGGGGGAGCAGTTTTGTGGCTTAGGCTTTTGGCTCATTTGCTTCTGCCTGCTGCTGCTTCGTGCCCTGCTTGCTCTGCAAACAGGCTGAGGGAATTGTGCATTTTGATCCAGGGTTATCTGATTTTGCTGGGTAAATCTATTCTTACCTCACTTTTTTTTTTCCCTTTTTTTGTCCCAATCCTGATTTTTTTGTGTGTTACTTTTCCTCTCACTTTTGTGTTGGGGGAGCAGGGAATTTAACCCTGGCACTAAACCATTCCAGTGACTTCTTCCACACTGACAAAGCTGAGGAAGCTTGGATATGATTTGAGTTTTCAAATCATAAATAATCATTTGAAACTCTTTTGCTTCCAACACTTCTGCCCTAGAAAGATTGGTAGCTCCCAATATCTTCCTAAAGATAACACATCCTACATAGATCAAGGGAGCAGATCAAGGGAATTTCTCCTCCCCCTCTTATCTGCCACAGTGAGACCTTGCCTGGAATATCACATCCAGTTCTGAGCTCCCCATTCAAGAGGGACAGGGATCTGCTGGAGAGAGTCCAATGGAGGCTACAAGGATGCTGAAGGGATTGGAGCACTGCCTGGTGAGGAGAGGTTGAGAGCCCTGGGGCTGTTTACTGTGGAGAAGAGAAGAGCAAAAGGGGATCTGATCAATGTCTAAAAAATATCTGAGGGCTGGGGCTCAGGAAGGAAGGGACAGGGAGAGCCTCTGCTCACTTGTACCCTGGGATAGGACAAGGGGCAGTGGATATGAACTACAGCACAGGAGGTTCCACCTCAACATAAGGAGGAACTTCTTCACTGTGAGGGTCCCAGAGCACTGGAACAGGCTCCCCAGAGAGGTTGTGGAGTCTCCTTCTCTTAAGGCTTTCCAGCCCTCTCTGGATGTGTTCCTGTGTGCCCTGTGCTGGATTCTATGGTCCTGCTCTGGGAGTGGGGTTGGACTGGAAGATCTCCAGAGGTCCCTTCCAACCCCTAACATCAGAATCACAGAATCATTCAGGTTGGAAAAGACCCTCAGGATCACCAAGTCCAACCAATAACTACTCTACAAGGTTCACCCCTAAATCATATCCCTGAGAACCACATCTAAACGACCTTAAAATACATCCAGGGTTGGTGACTACTTCACCTCCCTGGGCAGCTCATTCCAATGCCTGACCACTCTTCCTGTGAAAAGTTTTTCCTGCTGTCCAGTCTAAACCTGCCCTGCTGCAATTTGAGGCCATTCCCTCTTATAGAATCAACAATCCACTTACTTGCTATTCTAGATATATGTTGGTGAGGGAGAGGTAAAAATAAAACAAAAAAATAAACCACAGTTGTGATCCTTATGTGTGCAGTTTGTATTTGAGATAACAACAATCCCAGAGGACTGGAAAGTAGTAGATATTAAGTTGAAAGTCTTAAAGATGAGCAAAAAGGAAGGCAAAGGAAGGTAAAACAGTATTTTGAATAGGAAGTTGATAAAAATAGAGAAACCAGGCTGTTCAAGGAGCCTTCTTTGCTGGTTTTGTTTGCATACCATTTCTCCATAGTTCACCAGTTTTGAGCAGCAGAGCAACAAGATTTATACTCTGCCACTTAGAGTTGTACATTTCTGCAGTTACTAATAAAGGGACCTTGGACAGAAAGGGACCTGGGGGTGCTGGTTTATAGTAGGCTGAACATGAGCAGTGTGCCCAGGCAGCCAGGAGAGCCAATGGCATCCTGTCCTGGATCAGGAATAGTGTAGCCAGCAGGACAAGGGAGGTTATTCTTCCCCTGTACTCAGCACTGCTCAGGCCACACCTTGAGTCCTGTGTCCAGTTCTGGGCTCCTCAATTCAAGAGAGATGTTGAGGTACTGGAACGTGTCCAGAGAAGGGCAACGAAGCTGGGGAAGAGTCTGGAACACAAACCCTATGAGGAGAGGCTGATGGAGCTGGGGGTGTTTAGCCTGGAGAAGAGGAGGCTCAGGGCAGACCTCATTGCTGTCTACATCTACCTGAAGGGAGGTTGTAGCCAGGAGGGGGTTGGTCTCTTCTCCCAGGCAACCAGCAGCAGAACAAGAGGACACAGTCTCAAGTTGTGCCAGGGGAGGTATAGGCTGGATATTAGGAGGAAGTTCTTCACACAGAGAGATTGCCCATTGGGATGGGCTGCCCAGGGAGTGGTGGAGTCGCCATCACTGAAGACGTTCAAGAGAAGCCTGGATGAGGCATCTAGTGCCATGGTCTGGTTGATTGCTTAGGGCTGGGTGATAGGTTGGACTGGATGATCTTGGAGGTCTCTTCCAACTTGGTTGATTCTATGATTCTATGAAAATGTTTCAGTGGGTATTCCTCCACCCTGGACTAAACTACTACCTCCCTGAAAGGAGGTGAGAGCAAGGTGGGAGTTGAGAATCACACAACCACAGAATGCTAGAGGTCAGAAGGGACCTCCAGAGATCATCCAGTCCAACCCCACTTAAAGCAGGACCACTTAGGGCAGGTCACACAGGAATGTATCCAGGAGGTTTTTGAATGCCTCCAGAGAAGGAGACTCCACAACCTCTCTGGGCAACCTGCTCCAGGGCTCCAGCACCCTCACAGTAAAGTGAAAGGACAAGAAGAAATGGTCTCAAGTTATGCTTTGGGAGGTTTAGATTAGGTATGAGAAGAAACTTCTTTACAGAAAGAGTGGTGAGGGATTGGAACAGGCTGCCCAGGGAGGTCACCATCCCTGGAGGTGTTCAAAAAACATGCAGACAGGGCACTTTGGGCCATGGTTTAATGGCCATGGTGGTGTTGGGTTGATGGCTGGACTGGATGATTTTGGAGGTCTTTTGCAACTGAAACGATTCTCTGATCACTTAGATCTGAGTGGTATTTTGCTAGAGGCCAACAGCAGCAAACATTTCATTTTATTTCTATAATAATATAGATCACGTCCTCAAAACCACCACAGGCTTGTTGAGCCTCTTTCTTACTCCTGACTTTAACTTGAAGAGATCTCCTTTATCCCAATAGAATTTGTTGTTGATAGGGCTTTTGTTTGTACAGAACTCCAGATCAGTGTGTGTTGAAAGATGCCCCCCACATGGAGTGTTCTGTTTGGGAAGCATTTTCATTTTAAGGATTATCAGGCCACTGGGAATTCTGAGCTCTGTAGACTCCTAATCAAATCAACCCTGCTTCCTCAGAAAGTTTTCATCTCTCAGAAATATCCCTTTTGAGATTCATATTGCTGATTTTATCCACAGAGATGCCTGGGTTTTGTTTTTTTTTTTTTTTTTACAGTTAAATTAAATCTTCATGGAAGTGGTGTTTGTTGTATTTGTTTTTTTGTGGTTTGGGTTTTTTTTTTTCCTCACTGGAAAGAACTTGTAGGAACAGAAGACTTAATGCTCTTAGATGTCCATTTCTGTCTGTTTGAGTAGACAGTGCATGAAGACTCTCTGATTTCCTTGTCAGCGTTCCTGACAAGCAAAGTGTTGTGCTCTGCAAAGAGTCAGCATGCAGACTGCCTGCTGTTCTTTTGATTTACTACTTCCAGTCCAGCCTAGATACTGCTGCTGGTGGCCAGAGTTTCCATCCAGGTCTCAGCTGTCACCAGTGTTTGGAGTTGCAGCAGAACATCCAAGTACTGAACAGCAATGAGAACCTGAATGATCTCATCACTGGTGGGGGTGAGCCCCCAGCACAGGTCTCTGTGGGTGTATGTGTTACCTCCCCCTCTGATGACAAATTCCATAGATGAGCAAAGAATCATATTTCACTCAAAGGAAGGGACCTTCAGCACTGGCCATGTTGAAAGGGCTTTGTAGATTAAAGCAATTTATAGGCTGAGGGACCTGGGGTTGTTTAGTCTGGAGAAAAGCAGGTTGAGGGGAGACCTTCTGGCTCTCTACAGCTCCCTGAAAGGAGGTTGGAGCCAGGTCAGGGTTGGTCTCTTCTCCCTAGTATATAAATGACAAAAAGAGAGGAAATGGCCTGAAGTTGCACCAGGGGAGGTTTAGTTTGGCTATGAAAAGAGACTTCTTCACAGGAAGGGTTCTCAACCACTGGAAGAGGCTTCCCAGGGAGGTGGTTGAATCCTCATCCCTGAAGCTCTTTCAGAGGCAGAGATGTGGTGCTGAGGTTTAGCCCTAATCTTGGTATAGGGGTGGGAGAGTGGTTGGACTGGATGATCTGAAAAGGCTTTTCCAAACAGAACTATTCTGTGATTCTGTGAATCAATGTCTTCTTACACAAACAAACCCAGCTGTCTGTCCAAAGGGAGTTCTGACAGGCTTTGAAAGTGTTGCATGTGAGAATATTAAGTCACAGGTTTGTGGCTTCTCCAGGGAAAGACTCTGCCCAGAGAAGCTGTGGAGGCTCCTAATTTCCAATCTCAACCTCCCCTCCTCAAGCTTCAATCCATCTCCTCCTCATCCTATCACTATCACTCCAAGCCCTTGTAAAATGCTCCTTCACAGCTTTCTTGTAATCCCCCTTTACATACTGGAACTCTTCTCTAAGGTCTCCTTGGAGCCTTCTCCAGGCTGAACAGCCCCAACTCTCCCAGCCTGTCGCTACAGGGGAGGTTGTCTAGCCCTCTGATCATCTTCATGGCATCCTCTGGACCCTCTCCAGCACCTCCAGGTTCCTCTTGTGCTGGGTGCCCCAGGCATGGAGGCAGTGCTGCAGGTGGGGTCTGAGCAGAGCAGAGCAGAGGGGCAGAATCCCCTCCCTGTGCTGCTGCTCTCCCTGCTTTGGATGCAGCTCAGCACACAGCTGCCTGCTGGGCTGCCAGGGACCATTGCTGGCTCCTGGGGAGTTTGTCACCAACTGACACCCCCAAGGCCTTCTCCTCCAGGCTGCTCTCAAGCCATTTTCTGCCCAGCCTGAATTTGTGCCTGGGATTGCCCTCACCCAGCTGCAGGACCTTGCACTTGGCCTTGTTGAACTTCCTGAGGTTGCCTTGGGCTCAGCTCTGCATCCTGTCCAGGTCCCTCTGGATGGATCCCTTCCCTCCAGCATTTCAACCACACCACACAGCTTGGTGTCATCCCCAGACTTGCAGAGGGTGCCTCAATGCTACTGTCCCTGTCACTGACATAGATGTTAAACAGCACTGGTCACAGTACTGACCCCTGAGGGAAGCTACTTAAATGGGCAGAGAGACAAGTGTCAAAATAATCCACTGAGTTTTGGTGCTGACAGAGTTCTTAGCATTGCTAGCATTTCTTTGAGCTATCCTGTGCTCAGAGAACAAAATTCCCACTGAAATTAGTTGCAGCTCAGACCTCTCAGTTCTTCTGGAGATAAGAGCAGAACTTTCTCAGATTGGAAAAAATAAATTAACAACTACCTGGAAAAGGTTTTCCTTTAAGGAGCTACTCACAACAGCTTTGTTTTGTAGGGAATCAAATTCCACAGGAGCCTTAACACCAAGATCACTTTTTTCCCCCCTTCTCCCTATTTTGACTATTCCTGTTCTCAATTCTTGCTCTACCTAAGGCAGAGTTTTACATCAACACAAGGCAAAATTTATCCATACTTTTTATACTCTGTTGCATCATAAGCTCTGCCTAGATATGCCTGATCAAGTTCTGCCTGGAATGGAGATCAAAACCATTGTAACAACAGAAGTCCTTAGTTTCTAAGTGGTAATCAATTTTGATGTGATATTTCTGTGCTATTGGAACACTTGATTTATAGTCTCCTCACTAATCTTTCATTTCCCCAAAGCATGAGGGGAAAATAGCATTATTTTTCATTTAGAAGCATCACCAGCCTCCACATAAAGGAAAAAAAACACTTTTCCAGACAGCTGCAGTGACTAGTAACATGATATGGTCATGTGCTCCTTTCTTTGATTAAAGAAACCATGTTCTAGAGTGATAAGGAAAGTTCTAGGCTCATTAAAGTCTTATCAGACCCAGTGGTCTGCTGCTGTAACTGGCAAATTTCTCTCACTACCACAAAACACAAAGCGAAGAGCAGCAACAACAAAAAAAAAACAAACCCAAGCCTTGATCTAAAGAAAAAAGTTGTGTGTGTGTGTGCATAAAAATTATACCCTGACCTTTTCAGTGCTCAGTTTATGTCCAGAAGCATAAGATCTGATCAAGCTGATTTTTGCAATATAACTAGAGATGTTGTTATTGGCCATAAGTTAACCTGCCCTTTCAGAGAGGGCAGCTGCAATGGCTATATCCCATCCTGGGGAAGCTTTAAGAAAAGCGAACAGGCAGGTAAGTGAGGAGGTGTGCAGCTGTGTTTCTCACAGCATTATCCTGACTGCACAACTTATTCATCACCACTTTCCTACTGTACAAAATAGCAGACTGTAATGCTTGATAAAATGCAAGCACTGAGATTCAGAGGTTCAGAGAATGCTTTATGTTGGAAGGGATCTTCAAGGCCATCCAGTTCCAACCGCTCTGCCATGGGTAGGGACAGTTCCCACCAGCCCAGGTTGCTCAAGGCCTCATCCAGCCTGGCTTTAAACACCTCCAGGGAGGAGACATCCACAACCTCCCTGGGCAACCTGTTCCAGAGTCTCACCACCCTCACTGGGAAGTGTTCCTAATCCCCAGTCTAAGTCTGCTCTCCTCAAGCTTCAATCCACTCCCTCTGTATTATCTCTATAAGCCCTTGTAAAGCCCTCTTTGGCTTTCTTCCAGGCCCCTTTCAGGTACTGGACTCTAAGGTCTCCCCAGAGCCTTCTTTCTCCTAGGCTGAACAGCCCCAGTTCTCTCAGTCTGTCCCCATAGCAGAGGTTCTCCAGCCCTCTGCTCATCTCTGTGGTCCTCCTCTGGACCTGGTCCAGCATTTCCATGTCCCTCCTATGCTGGGGGCCCCAGAACTGGAGGCAGTGCTGCAGGTGGGGTCTGAGCAGAGCAGAGCAGAGGGGCAGAATCCCCTCCCTGTGCTGCTGCTCTCCCTGCTTTGGATGCAGCTCAGCACACAGCTGCCTGCTGGGCTGCCAGGGACCATTGCTGGCTCCTGGGGAGTTTTATATCCACTAACATCTCTACGTCCTTCTCAAGACCAGTACTGAGCCACTGCTGGCCTAGCCTATAGCTAAACTCTCCTATGCTGCTCTTGCTTCTTCCCAGTGTCTATTACTAGTACTGTGGTAACTCCAGCACGTTGCTAAACTTGCAGGATGAATGCAATCTGGATATTCCAAAGAGCTTGTCCCTGTTACACGCTGTTCTTTTTAGCTACTCAGCTAATCAGGGGCTGAGAAGTATCATCTGAAACATCAAGAAGCTTCATGAAAGTGAAACTGTGAATATAATGAGGGAACATCATAAGGTAAGGTAAGACAAATATAATAACAGAATAATAATACTGAGGGAAGGGTTGCCAGGCAGAAGGATCTTAAGGAGCCAATGCCAACCTCAGGAAATACAGGAAAACCAAGTATAAGGTCCTGCACCTAGATCGGGTGCAGGATCCCAAGCACAGATACAAACTGGGTGGAGAATGGATAGAGAGCAGTGCTGAGGAAAAGGACTTGGGTGATGAGAAGCTCAACCTGAGCCAGCAATGTGTGCTCCCAAAAGAAGAATGACATGGAACCAGCAGAGCAGCTCCAGAGGAGGCCACAAAGATGATCAGAGGGCTGGAGCACCTCTGCTATGAAGTCAGGCTGAGAGTTGTGGCTGTCCACCCTGGAGAAGAGAAAGCTGTGGGAAGAGCTTAGAGCAGACTTCCAGTATTTGAGAGGGGCTACAGGAGATCTAGGGAGGGACTTTTTGCAACAGCATGGAGTGACAGGAAAAGGGATAATGGCTGCAAACTGAAAGAAGTTTGACTAAAATGAGACTTTAGGAAGAAATTCTTCCCTGAGAGGGAAGTGAGACACTGGAACACCTAGCTGGAGAAGGGTCTGGGGAACAGGTCTGGTGAGTAGGAGCTGAAGGAACTGGGGTTATTCAGCCTGGAGTAAAGGAGGCTGAGGTCAGACCTCTAGGAAGAAGTGATAGGATGGGGCAAAATGGCCCCTTGTTGCACCAGGAGAGGTTTAGGTTGGACAGTAGAAGAAACTGCTTCACTGAAAGAGTTCTAAAAGACTGACACAAGCTGCCCAGGGAGGTGGTTGAATCCTCATCCCTGGAGGTGTTTCAGAGGCAGAGGTGTGGTGCTGAGGGACATGGTTTAGCACCAGACTTGGCAGAATTAGGTAATCATTTGGCTTGATGATCTTGAAGGTCTTTTCCCAGGTAAGTTCTTCTATCATTCTATAGTAGATACAGAATGTGTTGTAGCATAGACCAATTGACAGCCAAGGTGGTTGGCTTGACTCGGTGCCTTTGAAAAGGAGGAGGCAGATCTTTTACACCTCCCAGGGCACAAAGAGGATGTGAAGAGCTATCTGCTTCTTATTCAGCAGCTTAAGCCTGGAAACCTTGCAGTCACAGACTATTTATCTGGTGTGCAGTATTCATACTCCAAGAAGGAATACATTCCCTTTTGCCTGGAAAGGAGAGAGAACTTCCAGAGCAAAGCTCTGCAGAGAGCCACATTAATGACAAACACATGCATCACCTTCTCTGTTTTGGTGCATTCTTGTGCTGGTATATAATAAACATCTCCTAGATATTCATATCCTGTTCTCCCATTAACATTAGACTACCTTAATTTAAGGACTGCATACAGACAGTAATCAAAAGCAGGTGTTTTATGATGAGTACTAATGAAAACTAAAGAGAAATTAATTTATGAGCTCCCCCTATATTAGTTTCCCAGGCAAACTATTTTAAATAATGCCTCTTCCATGATTTGTAAATAGCTATAACTCAATGGGCTCCCCAGTTCAAGAGGGACAGGGAACTGCTGGAGAGAGTTCAGCAGAGGCTATGATGATGATGAATGGCCTGGAGTGTCTGATGAGGAAAGACTGAGAGCCCTGGGGCTGTTTATACTGGAGAAGAGAAGGCTGAGAGGGAACCTTATCAATGTCTACAACTCTCTGAAGGGTGGTCATCAAGAGGATGCAGCCAGGCTCTTTTCAGTGATACCCAGGGAGAAGATGAATGGTGGAAACCCGATCCCAGGAAATTCCATCTCAACCTGAGGAGAAAATTCTTTAGTGTGAGGGTGCTGGACCCTGGAGCAGGTTTCCCAGAGAGGTTGTGGCATCTCCTCTAGAGACCTTCAAAGCCTACCTGGATCCTTTCCAGTGTGACCTGCCCTAAATGGTCCTGCTTTACAGGGCAGTTGACTCAATGACCTCTGGAGGTCCCTTCCAACCCCGACCATCCTATGATGATGTGAAACCTACAGACGGTTCTTTCTCGTAGGCCATTTGTGAGGTCTGCTAAGCAGTGAGACTTAAATAGCTGATGTGAACAGCTGCTGCACACCAGTAAGCAGAAGTCCTCTTCCTGCACTCACTGTTGGGATCCAAAAGTGACATTTCATGTATGTAAAAGGCAGTTCCATACACGTGTTGGACTTGATGATCTCTGAGGTCTTTTCCAACCTGATTCTGCGATTCTGTGGAGTCACTGCTCCTGGAGGTGTTCAAGAAATGTGTGGACATGGCACTTTGGGATATGGTTTAATGGCCATGGTGGACTTAGGCTGATAGGGGGACTCAATGATCTTAGAGACCTTTTCAACTGAAACAATTCATTGACTCTATGAGGAATATGTCATGCAACTGGGCAGATCCTTTAAGATTGTTCTGGAATCCACATCAAACCAATTTGTAACAGGGGGGAGTGATGGAAAGAGGACGAATTCCTGTATTTCCCCTCAGAATTTAGGAGTGTTGTCAATTGAAATATAGATGGTTTCCAGGTCATCTGCTGATTAAAGACCTGGTATTGCCAGACAAACAGCCATGACAGGCTGGAGAGCTACGCAGAGACAAGTGGAATTGAGGTGAGGGGAGGCATAGCAAGATAAGACATTAAAATCTCACTTTAAATTAGAAGGAGAATTGAAAATTTTTATTACACAAGATACCTCCTGCAGAGGGAAGAGATGTCATCCTGCTTTGGTTCAGTTTCAGCTGCAAGCAGTCATAGCCACAGAAGAATCACTCTCCTCTGCTAAGCCCCCACCTCCAATACTGTGTCCAGTTCTGGTGTCCCCAGCAGAAGATCCTTCTTCTGGAGCTGCAAGGACTCTGGGGAGCAG
The DNA here is from genome assembly GCF_027791375.1 of Indicator indicator. Classification (NCBI taxonomy): domain Eukaryota; kingdom Metazoa; phylum Chordata; class Aves; order Piciformes; family Indicatoridae; genus Indicator; species Indicator indicator. The sequence goes on from NC_072021.1 coordinate 2,538,842, forward strand.
CTTTCCAATACCTGAAGAGATCCTACAGGAAGGCTGCAGAGGGACTTTCCATGAGGGTGTCTAGAGACTGGACAAGGGGGAATGGTTTGAAGCTGAGGGAGAGCAGCATTAGACTGGAACTTAGGAAGAAGTTCTCCAGTATGAGGGTGATGAGACTTTGGAAAGGATTGCCCCCTCCTGTGGATGCCCCCTCCCTGGAGGTTTTTAAGGCCAGGTTGGATGAGACCTTGGGCAACTAAGTCTAATAAAGAGGAGTCCCTACCCATGGTAGTGGGTTTGGAGTAGATGATCATTGAGGTCCCCTCCAACCTAAATCATTCTATGATACAGCTTAGCATGGGGCTCAGACAGTTACTGGTGAAGCCACATTTTGATATCCCTTAAGTGCTCCACAGCCTATTTTTGGCCTCTGGCTTCATAGATCATTATGCAACCATGGACAGGAACCAACAATGTCAGTCTGCCATCACAAGAAGTCACCACGGCTTGATGTGTGCTGATGCATTTACTAACCCTCTGCATACCCTTTGTATTTTTGTCTTAGCAATGATTGCTTTTTGGAGCACAACTCAGCTGTTTATTATTGATAGTTCATCTGTCCAATACAGAAGAATATGTCTGCATTACTTGAGACTTTCAGGTACAGTTCCTCTTTTCTGCTGCCCTAGAAAAACACACACAGAAAACGCAGCTTATAGTGAGGCCAACTCTGCTGATGTTTAGTTCATCATTTTTCCTTGGCTGCTTCCATGACACCTTTGTGTCAGGCTGCATTCTCCCAGCAATAGGATTTTTGATTAGAGATTTCTAAACTGTGGGTGGGGGAAAAAAAAGAAAATCCAGGTGGCAAAACCGATACTGCCTCGCTGGCTTCAGAAATTTATTATAAATTAATTTTTAATGGTAGCTCACAGGAGGTGTGGTAGAGGACAAGAAGAATAAGCATGTGCAGCATGAATTCTAAAAACATTTGCTTAGAAATACTTGTAAAGAATGGGAGTACCCAAGGCTGTTTACAAGTAATTCCACCTTCAAGCAGAGCAGACTCAGTGAAAGTTTTACTTTTTTTGCATTACTTTGCCCTCCTGTCTAGCTTTGGTTTTAATTTGGTGAGCTTAGCTATGACAAAGGTAGATGAAGTTCAGTCTCTTATTAAAGCGTCAGCAGCATTTGCTTTTACATATTGAGAAATCATCAACAGAAATGATGCTCCTCTGGCAGAAGGCAGATCCTATTGTGGACAACATCTGTTACATGGATTACAAACCCAACCCAAAGCCTGAATGGAACATCTTGAAAGTGAAGCTCTGAAGGGAACACTGAAGCTAACTGCTCTCCATACTGCGATTCTGCTATATTAGTGTCAAATATCCTAGGAGGATTCAAAGGCTTCAGCTTCTTTTGCATTTCCAGTTGTTACCTATAAACACACTGGAAGAAGGCTGTAGTTGATCTGATCCAGAGTGGATATAGATCACAAAAAATGAAAACCCTCAGTTCCTTCTACCAAATTCACTTAAAAATGCCTCCTATATTACACTTCTAGGTGATTTTACCTTTTCTTAACCATGCAAAAGCTATAGTGTTTCAAAGCTGCAGATTAGTGATAGTGGCAGCTTATTCCTTTTGGTTATCTACAGCACCATCTTAGTGTCTTGAGGCATAAAAGAATATTATCTGTGTGACAGTTATGGCTAGAGCCATCTATACTGTTCATGCTATCAGCACTCAAAGAGCTCAGAATAGAAATAATTCAGTTTAAGACATCTTCTGTGGTTTCATTAAAAGCTTAAAATCACGAGGTACTGCAAGTTATGACTAAGGTTATATGAAAATTTCAGTAAATCTGCAACGTGGAAAAGTCTCTCTGCAGTTGGGGTGGGCAGGAGGGAATTGCTAATCTTTCGTCGAGGCAGCTGACCATAAGCAAGACAACCTATAAATCTGCTGGCCTTCTTTGCTTAATTTTCATCACAAATAATGTGCCACTCTGATTGCATGAAATCATCAGAAGTGTCTTCAATTACTGTGTGCAGCCTCTGATCAAAATGACTTCCTCTGTTCTCAGTCTGGGGGCTGATGGGGAGGATAAGGGGAGCTGGGAGGGCAAGGGAGTGGCACGTGGGGGGTGGTGGTGGTGAGAAAGGCACAGCTAGTTGTGTATTACAAATGTCAGGTTGCTGTGCCACTGTGTGCATTCACATTTAATAATTGCCAAGCTGGAGTTGTGCTTGCAATGATGGCTCCTCTGGATCTGCATTTCATTTAAATGCACTGTTTGGACTCACCCAATGTTCGCCAGAGAGATTGCAGCGAAACTTTTTTCGCCTGGCCGCTGAGGTGACGGCAGCATTGCATTGCCAGAAGACTCCCTGACTTGCTGATACTTCCATTTTCCCCAGCAGCTTATGAAATAATAAAAATGTGTGCATGAAATGGCGGCCTGCTCTGAATGTATATTAATAAAGATAGGCTTACGCTGGGAAATGAAGAGGAGCGCAGGACCTCAGACACAAGAGACAATGACTCCGCACAAAGCTGAATTTTACTAGCAGGAAAGATGGATATATGGGTATTAGACTTTTCATAGCTATAGGAAGGATAATCTTTCAATCAGATTAATGAGAAAATATATTGCATGGGCCCTACAGCACTTTTGCTTTCCAGGCTAATACGTGATTTAAATCCCAAAAGTCCATTTTCAGCATTACAATATCCTTTGATAATAATGTGGGCTTGCACAAAGACAGATAAAAATAAAACAGTCCCCCTTGATTTCCCATTTTAGATTTGAAGTATATTTTCTATTCTTTGCCTGCAATGAAGTGAATTCTATTGAGAAGAGTCACATTTAATAAGACAAAGAGAATTTTCTAATTATGCTACCTGTCAAGATTGGAATCTATGGGATTGCAACTGCAATTGAAGAAACAGAGGAAGCAATTGCATGCAGTCCAGTTTACTTTGGTGTATGATTACTATTTGCACTTAGATATTGCTAAATGTAAATCAAGCACACACACAGGAGCATGCTTTGAAGTAAACACCAAAAGGCAAGGCTGAAAATGGATTGTACAGCCCTCCCTTCCATTTTCAGTGTGCAATTTCTGGAGGGGAAAGGGAAAAAAAAAAAGAAAAAAAGAAGAGAAAAGCAAAAGAAAAAGCAAACAATAAACCAACAAACAAGTGGAACCCTGTGAAAATGAAACACTTTTAAATTACCCTGACTCACACAAATATAACAGTGTACCAAATGATAAATATAATTAAAGCACCAATTACTAATGGATGAGAATGTACATGCATAATAATGCCAGCTTAGGCATTTATGCACCTTCCTGGAGGAAAGCAAATGCTGGAGCATTGAAGAAAAACAAAAGCCAATTAAAATAAATGCAATGGGGAAGGAGGGGAAAAAATTAAGAAAAAGGAAAAAAAAAAAAAGGAAATACTTCTCTCCATGCAGTTTCTTCTCATTCTGATGCAGCTCATATTAGAAACGTGCAAACATTAAAGGAAATCTTGCTGTTACAAATGGAGCCCTGAAAGTTATCATCTGCTGTTCTTTCCAGGTCTCTGGGGAACTGTTCAATGTGCCCCATCAGACATTACTCTTATTTGCAGCATTGCAATCTTGGAAACACTATGGCACATTAGACAAGGAAAATAAATATTGTGTTCTTGATGGCTCCCTTCATATTACAAGTTTACACAAATCCCTGGCACGCAATCAATTATTATAAATACTTTATACAAATAATAAATTAGCTCTTTCAGTGGCTTCATCACATTTTAGTTTTATTAAAGCAGAGCCGGGTAGGATGCTGCAGATGATGACCATGGGTAAAGCAACTGGAAGAAGCTAAGCCTCCAACCAGGAGGTTTTGTTGCTTTTTTAATGCTGTCAGCCTATGTGCTTATAAACGCATCTGTGGGGGGTGTGTGCACACAGGTGTGTGCAAATGCACACACAAATACACACACAAAGACACACACACACAGAGTCTGATGCAAAATGTGCTTGGGCTGGCACTGAAACATGCTTGGAACCTATTTCACCTCACTGAAACTGACGCAAGTTGCAAACTGACTTTTCAGCTGTTTGCTTTCCACCTCTGTTCAGCTGCTCCTGTGGTGTTTATTCAGCGGGGAGGGGGAGGAGAGATGGCCATATCCCTTGCTTGTCCTTAAAAGCATTTAAGCTGTGTGTCTGTTTTTTAATAACTCTCAAGTGGTGTCTTTTTGAGCGCCACTATCAAATATCTTATTACGAAGCTACAGCTTTAAACATCTGCAGTGGGAAGGCTGCGAAAAATTCAGAAATGCTTTGAGCATCCCAGTCTGCCTCAACTTTCTGGATTTATAAATATGCAACACGCTCCCTTCCCAACCAAATATTTGGTGTCATCACCTGCCTGTGTGACAACAGCAGAGCGTAAAATTCATCAGGCTGCAATCTCCTTTCGCATCCATACCACAGAAGCTTCACAATTTTGAATTACAGATATTTTAGACAGGCTGCCAGCAGCCTCAGTGATGGGCTGCTGTCCTACTAAAATTCTTCTACCCACTTCTTCATTACAAGGGTGGTGAGACTCTGGAACAAGTTGTCCAGAGTGGTCATCGAAACCCACTCCCTGGAGGTGCTTAAGGCCATATTGAGTCTAGTCAAGTGGTGTCCCTGCCCATGTCAGGGGGGGCTGAAGAAGATGATCTCTGAGGTCCCCTCCAATCTAAACCATTGCTTCTCTGATTCCATGTCTTCCATGTTCATAACCAGTTACCCAAAGAGAAAGTGATGTGAACAAAAATGGATTGATTCAGCCAAATGCATTCTGTGGGCAAAAATTTTCCAAAGCAAAGCATGTTAAGTTGCAGCAGGAAAATTATGCTGATCCTGTGCCTGTGAGATAGGGTAGATCATTCTCAGCTTCAGCAGTGTGCCCTGCTGGCCAAGAAGGCCAATAGTATGCTCGGGTACAATAAGAAGAGTGTGGCCAGCAGGTCAAGGGAGGTTCTTCTCCTCCTCTAATCACCACTAGTTAGGTCACATCTGGAGTATTGTGTCAAGTTCTGGGCTCCCCACTCGAAGAGAGACAGGGAACTGCTGGAGAGAGTTCAGTGGTGGCTACGAGAATCATTAAGGTCCTGGAGCATCTCTCTGGGAAGGGCTGAGAGACCTGGGGGTGTTTAGTCTAGAGAAGAGAAGGCTGAGAGGGGACCTGAACTATCTGAAGGGTGGCTGTCAGGTGACAGCCTGCAGCCAGGCTCTGTTCAGTGATGCACAGAAATAAACTCAACCACGGGAAATTCCATCTCAACATGAGGAGAAACTTCTTTGGTGTGAAGGTGTTGGAGGCCTGGAGCAGGCTGCCCAGAGAGGTTGTGGAGTCTCCTTCTCTGGAGACATTCCAAACCCACCTGGATGTATTCCTGTGTGGTCTGCCCTAAGTGGTCCTGCTTTGCAGGGGGATTGGACTGGATGTTCTCTGGAGCTCTCTTCCAACCCCTAACATTCTGTGATTCTGTGATAGCTGCAGCTGGCAGTTCCTTGGCCCTTCTCCTCAATTACCCATGGAAATACATTTTCCACAGCCTTTCCCTCAAATTCAGTCTTTCCCAGGCACATAGAACTCAGTGCACAGTGCCCTGCAAAGGAAAGTTTTTCATAAGCGGCTGTGAAGATGTCACCACTGCCACACAGATAAGAGGAGCTGCCAGTTGTGACCAAGCTGCAGTGATATTTTCAGTCTTGAGGTGCTGAGTGCTGCTGGCATTGCAGTGCTGGGTGAATACTCTCATTGCATCATTTACAGATTAGCTTGCAAAAATTTGGAGGGTGTTTTAAGAATCATTGGGATGAAAGGCACTCTAAAATGCAAGGTATTATTAAAAAGTAGATACAAAAAAAAAAAATATGGGAGAAAGGACAGATAAACTGAGTCAGATCCCATAGCTATTTCCAGCCATGCAAAAGGAAAGGCCACTGAGCAGATTACCTCCCACTAAGCCTGGCTTTCAGGTCTGGTGTCCGAATGTATTCAGGATTAATTCTCTACTTCAAAAGAGGTGACACACTTTGCACAGCCACACATTTCCTTCCTGCTCACTTCCTATGCCCTTTTATACCTTGGTATGACTCTGTGCAGCTGGTTTGATGCTCCTTCCCAGAGTCAGTGAAAAGAGTCCTATCAGCCTGACCATCAGCTGCCTCAGGTCTCAATCTCAGAGCTCCAGAGAGTTGTTCAGTTTCCCTTCTTCAGCTGCACATGCAAAAGCCTGGTTTCTACTCTTAGAAATGTGTTAACCTGTTTTAACAGTTTGGAGTGATCTTTCCCACCATGGCTATGGAGATGCAAGGAGCTGAGATTTTCTGTAGAAGCCCCATCCCTGGAGGTTTTTGCAACCAGGCTGGATGTGGCTGTGAGCAACCTGCTGTAGTGTGAAGTGTCCCTGCCCATGGCAGGGGGGTTGGAACTGGATGAGCCTTGAGGTCCCTTCCAACCCTGACAATGCTATGATTCTATCTGTTGAGTCTGTTGTTCAAACTTCCCAGTTTCCTATACAGAACCACAGAATCTCTAAGGTTGGAAAAGACTTCTAAGATCATCAAGTCCAACAGCCAACTCAACACCACACATCAACAGCGATTTAGGAGCAGCATGTGGCAACTTCTAATTGAGGATCAAATATTTCAACCTTCCAGTACCTGGAGGGGGCTAAAAGAAGGATGGAGAGAGACTGTTTGCAAAGGCCTGCAGTGACAGGATGAGGGGCAATGGCTTCTAACTAAAGAAGAGCAGATTTAGATTGGATGTTAGGAACAAGTTCTGCATCATGAGGGTGGTGGGACACTGCACAGGATTGCCCAGGCAGGTGGTTGAGGTCCCTTCCTTGGAGATATTCAAGGTGAGGCTCAACAGGGCTCTGGGCAACCTGATCTGGCTGAGGATGACCCTGCTGACTGCAGGGAGGGTTGGACCAGATGACCTTTAGCGATCTTATCCAGCCCAGCCCATTGCCTGCATGTGATTTCTCAAAAGCACTAAGAAAGAAAGAAAGAAAGAAAGAAAGAAAGAAAGAAAGAAAGAAAGAAAGAAAGAAAGAAAGAAAGAAAGAAAGAAAGAAAGAAAGAAAGAAAGAAAGAAAGAAAGAAAGAAAGAAAGAAAGAAAGAAAAGAAAGAAAGAAAGAAAGAAAGAAAGAAAGAAAGAAAGAAAGAAAGAAAGAAAGAAAGAGAAAGAAAGAGAAAGAAAGAAAGAAGTAATAAATAAAAATGAATGATTGAAATGTCTCACGGAGCAAACTGCCTCCTGCTTTCATCCCTCCCACCCAGCACTCCCATACTGTGCTAGCACTTCATAAACCAGCAACGTAACAAGTCCTGTTTGGCAACAAACCTGTTTTTGTGAAGAACCTCCTTCATTTGCAATCATAATGAGCTGCAAAGGCTGACTCTGCAAAGACCTGAAGTGCTGTGCACCCATACCAAGAATTTCAAGCAGTACTAAAAGACCCTTCCTGCAGCAACAGCTAATTGGTTTATTGCCCTGACGAGCTAGTGACAAGAAAAGCAGTTGGAAGCAGTGCCTTCATCACAGGGTATTCTGAGAAATAACTAATTTAGACCTTTGCAAGCACAGACACAACCTGCTCCACATGGGAGCCTATCTCCAGAGAGTTCATTAAGTTACTGGCAGCCTAGATTTTGGAAGGAACAACTAAACTCCATCTCTGTTCTACGTCTTTGCCATACGGGTGCCTGAAGACCTCTAGGTTCAGTGAGTTGGAGGTGGGAGGGTGGAAAGGATTGCAAACTGTCTCTGAACTTAAAGAAAGAAAGACAGAAAGTATAAAATTCTGCTCAGCACAGCTGTTAGGTTTAAATGCAGTAGCTGAGGTAGTGTTGTTTCCTGTTAATACTTTTAGAATAGCTCCATATTAAGTTTCAGGAAAATGTTGCTTTTCTCCTATGTAGGAATAAATAATCCCTAGAAATAAGTGGAATGAGCATTGCTGACTTTGGTCAGGAAATAATAAATGGATTGGCAGATTTTTTTTTTTCATACATGTTTGTATTTGTGACCCTTGTGACCTTTAAAACTCCTTTCGATTCTTGGATCTTTCTTAAACAGAGCATCCAGCTCTGGAGCCCTCAACACAGGAAGGGACATGGACCTGATGGAGTGGGGTCCAGAGGGCCACAAAGATGATCGGGGCATTGAAGTACCTCTGCTACAAGGACAGGCTGAGGGAGCTGGGGGTGTTCAGCCTGGAGAAGAAAAGGCTCTGGGAAGACCTTCGAACAGCTTTGCAGTACCTGAAGGGAGCTACGAGAAGGCTGCAGAGGGACTGCTTGCAAAGGCCTGCAGGGACAGGACGAGGGACAATGGTTTGAAATTAGATTGGATGTTAGGAACAAGTTCTGCACCATGAGAGTAGTGGAACACTGGAACAGGTTACTCAGGGAGGTAGTTGAGGCCCCATCCCTGGAAATACTCATGGTCAAGCTTGACAGGGCTCTGAAGAAGCTGATCTGATGGAAGATGTCCCTGCTGACTGCAGGGGGGTTGGAGTGGATGACCTCTGGAGGTCCCTTCCAAACCAAGCCATTCTATGTAATAGCCATATTGTCTTGCAGGGGCCATAGGAGTACAGCTCTCGTTGCTCCCTACTATTTCTTTGTGAGTTCTTTTTTCTTTTTTTGGTTCAGACAAACTCCCTCAAAAGCAAATCTTAGCCAGAACTGCAATTTTTGGGTCTTTTACAATAAAAGCTCCAAGGCATTTGCAGCTTTTAGGCGGTTTCCACCCAAAGCCATAAATTAGATGTTACATTCAATCCGGGTTCATGAATCTGTGGTTTGCAGCGACACTTGAAACCAGGAAAATGTATCTGTTTCTGGGCTTTGCTTTTAAAGTTCTGCACAGCTTTCCATAATACCAGTGACAACTATTTAGATATCACTGGATTTAAATGTTTGCTTTAGAAAATCACACTGGGAGAATTTTGGTTTGTAAATGAAAGCTGTTTCAGAGCCCTGCCTTCTTTTGCTAAAGTTCAAAAGGGAAAGGATAAATTGTCCTAGTTTTAAACCATTTCAACAGCTAATGGAGTAGTCCAAATGGAAAAGCTCCATGTTCTTGGAGCAGAAGGGTCTGAGTTACATTCCCAGTCTAGGCTGTGTGCAGGGTACATGACAGCTGTGGCATCTGCATTTACACAGTCACAAATCATTTGTGAGACTGACAGTTGTGCCACAGTTTGTGGTTTTCTCTGCCACCAATTGAACTAAAATATCTCCAAGGGAAAGGTTAATGCACTATACTACTGTGCTTGGCATCCATTTGAATATTGAAAAGTCTCTTCTGTACTAATGCATAAAAATCAGCCAGACCAAAGTACTGTGAGGAGCAGAAAACGGTTTCTGAGGTTGAATCCTGTAACAGCACTGGGCTCTATTACTTGACATTGATCTACACTCTCTCACTGGGAATGAGGGAAAAATGGGGTCTCCTAAGGGTCTATTTCCCCATTTGACTGCAAATGAAGGAGAAAAAGGTTTTAAAGGTGATGCATGGCTGTCCTCTGTCCCCTTCCAGCTGGCCAAAGGACCGTATACATGTAATATATAGTGGGTACAACGAGAATGCTAGCCCTTTGTAGCTCTTTGGCAAAGGAGATGACTTTTCACCCCAGAAGTCAGCAATCACCTTCAGTGGTGGGAAGGGAGAGGGGTGCTCTGGAGAGGCACTTTGCCAGGAATGTGCTCTCAATTTTTTTTCACAGCAAGAGTGGTCAGACATTGGCAGAGGCTGACCAGGGAGGTGGGGGAGTCACCAGCCCTGGATGCATTTAAAGGTTGTTTAGATGTGGTGCTTGGGGATATGGTGAACCTTGTAGAGTAGGGTCAATGGTTGGACTTGATCCCAGGGGACCTGTCCAACCTGGGTGATTCTGTCATTCTGGGAACTCTCTTCACTCCTTCCTAGAATAATGGATATTTTTTTTTAGTTGGCCTTCAAGATCATTGAGTTCAACCATTCTCTAACTCTAGCAAGTCTGGAGCTAAATCATGTCCCTCAGCACCAAATCTCTGCAACCAGGGATGGAGATTCAACCATCCCCCTGGGGAGCCTGTTCCAGTGCTTGAGAACACTTTCAGTCAAGAATTTTCTTCTAAGGCCGTATCTAAACCTTCCTTGGTGCAACTGGAGGCCATTTCCTCTTGTCCTATCACTTGTTATTAGGAAGAAGAGGCACTCAGCCACCAACACCCAACTTGTTCCAACTCTTTATTTAGGTAGTTGATCATAAAGGCCCTAGAAGGAGTGTTTAAAATAAGACTGGATGAGGCACTTGGTGCATGGTTTAGTTGATTAGATGGTGTTGGGTAACAGTTTGGACTTGATGATCTCAAGGGTATTTTCCAACCCGGTTAATTCTGGGATTCTGTGATTAAGAAGACTGTGGCCAGCAGGTCGAGGTAGGTTCTCCTGCCCCTCTACTCAGCCCTAGTTAGACCACATCTGGAATATTATATCTACTTCTGCACTCCCCAATTCAAGACAGACAGGGACTGCTGGAGAGAGTTCAACAGAGAGCTATGAGGATGATGAAGGGCCTGAGGCATCTCTCTTATGAAGAAAGACTGAGAGCCCTGGGGCTGTTTAGTCTGGAGAAGAGAAGGCTGAGAGGGGGGAATCTCATTAATGTCTATAAATATCTGAGGGGTGGGTGTCAGGATGAAGGTACCAGGCTCTTTTTGGTGGTGCCCAGTGACAGGACAAGGCACAGTGGTGTAAGCTGGAACACAGGAGGTTCTACCTCAACATAAGCAGAAACTTCTTTAGTGTGAGGGTACTGGAGCCCTGGAGCAGGCTGCCCAGAGAGGTTGTGGAGTCTCCTTCTCTGGAGATCTTCAAAACCCACCCAGACACTTTGCTGTGTGACCTGCCCTAAGTGTCCCTGCTTTGCAGGGGGGTTCGCCTGGATGATCTTTCGAGGTCCCTTCCAGCCCCTAACGTTCTGTGATTCTATGATCACTCCTAATCAAACTCCTGATTCAGGGATATTCCTGTGTCTAAAACTCATCCTGTGAGGAGATGACCTTAGAGGAACCTTGCCCCTTTTATTTTAACTAAGTGAGATACCTCCTGGACACATCGTTAAACTCCTAAAAAATATCTTTCTTAAATTAGAGATAAACCCAATATTGTTTATCCAGATGTAAATAAATGTATAATTTTAAAACAAACAAAAACCTGCTTTCTATAATAAAGGATTTAGTAAAAAATGGTTTTCTCATGCACCAATTCTAATGTGAGTAACTGAATTAACAAGCCACGAGGAGAACATGCATTAAAATATTTACTGTCTACAATTACTTAATTCTTTCTGACTTAACAATGCAATCTATTATTAAAACTACATATTTGATAGGCTTCCTTATTCCACTTCTATTATTTCCAATGTTTTAATGATTGTTTTACAAGGAATAAAAGCATAGTCGATGAGAAAAATGAGATTAATTTGATTCCTAAGTGAATTAAAAGCAAAAGCATTTGTAGAATTTTCACATAATGTGCTGTGCCTGAGTTACCATTTCAAGAGTTTGAAAATGGCCAAGAACCAGAAAGGTTGAAAATCTTATAACAAAGTTTACCTCTGAAGCTCAAGAAGAGAGATCAGACAGGAAACTGAAGTTTGAGGTGGTGCAATTAGTGTGTCCAAATATGGAGAACTGATAACCAATGTGCCTTTGGATAGAAAGGAAAGACTTGGAATTTCCAACTCTAACATGGACAATTTCACCACAGCACATCTCTCATTTCCTTATAAAGATTGCCTGAGGACAAACCATTGAGACCAGACCATTCAGCTTTGCTCAGATAGCCAAATCTGTGCTATTTCCTTCTTTTATTTGTGTTTGAGAAATGAGGGTCAAGCAGTCACTTTCCAGGTCCCAGCATCCCAGGTTGATACCTCAGTCCTTGAGTTTGACTGCATTTTCCCTGAGCCCTTCTTCTGGAGGTTTTCTGTTTTGCACATTCAGTACAGCAGAACTGAAAGCTGGAATTCCTAAATCAAAATCACAAACACCTTAACCCTGTGGTTGGGGAGTTCATTGTCCATTTTCTGGCTGTGCCAAGAGAAACATTTTCTCATCACAGGATCCTGGGATGATAGGGATTGGAAGGGACCTCTGGAGATCTTCCAGTCCAACCCCACTGCCAGAGCAGGACCATAGAATCCAGCACAGGTCACACAGGAACCTATTCAGACAGGGCTGGAAAGGCTCCAGAGAAGGAGACTCCACAACCTCTCTTGGGGAGCCTGTTCCAGTGCTCTCTGACCCTCACAGTGAGGTGGAACTTCCTGTGCTGCTCCTCATGTTGAGGTGGAACTTCCTGTGCTGCAGATTATATCCATTGCCCCTTGTCCTATCCCAGGGTGCAACTGAGCAGAGCCTGTCCCTCCGTCTTTACCCCCAGCCCTCAGATATTTATAGACACTGATCAGATTCCCTCTCAGTCTTCTCCTCTCTACACTAAACAGCCCCAGGGCTCTCAGCCTCTCCTCATCAGGCAGTGCTCCAATCCCTTCAGCATCCTTGGAGCCCTCCCTTGGACTCTCTCCAGCAGATCCCTGTCCCTCTGGAACTGGGGAGCCCAGAACTGGATACAATATTCCAGGTGAGGTCTCCCCAGTGCATAAAGGAGTATATGAGGATTGAGAACATAAAGGGTCTGTACAGCAGCTGGAGTTTAAAACACTGCAATATCCATCACAAAAAGGATTTCAATCAGTTCTTTAATGTTTTTGACAATCCACACACTGCAGGCTAAGAGGGGCTGCACATACTGTCTCTCACGTCTTGACCAAACTCTGACATTCTGGAGAGGAAAGTATCCCTAACACCCATTCCCCTTGTCCTGTCACTGGGCACCACTAAAAGAGCCCATCCCCATCCTCTTTCCCCCCACCCTTTAGCTCTTGCTGAGCATTGATGAGATCCCCTCTAAGGCTGCTCTTCTCCAAGCTTAGCAGCCCCAGGGCTCTCAGCCTTTCCTCCTTACAGAGATGCTCCAGGCCCCTCAGCATCTTTGTGGCCCTTTCTGAACACTCTCCAGCAGTTCCCTGTCTCTGTTGAACTGGGGAGCTCAGAACTGGACACAATACTCCAGGTGTAGTCTCACCAGGGCAGAGTAGAGAGGGAGAAGAACCTCTCTGGACCTGTTAGCTGCACTCTTTTGTATGCACCCTGGGATATTCTTCAAGCTGTTGTAGATACAAAAAATAAACCACCACAAAACACTGCTCCAAAACAAAACAAAACAAAACAAACAGATAAAGCCCCCATCACTAACAACAACAGCAACAACAAAACCAAAGCAAACCAAACCAAACCCCAAACAGTCCACAGAACAAAACAAAACAAAACAAAATATACCAACACAAAACCAACCCAACCCAAACAACAACAAACCCAAACCACAAACCCACAACCATGCTGCAAATGAAAAATGTCTTTCCCTGTGAGAGGTTTCTGACAAAGAAAGATGGATTTTTACTGATGTGAAGCTAGGAAGGATGGATTTTTACTAATGTGAAGCTAGGAAGGAAAGAGTGTGATGAACCTTGGTTCCTAGACAGTCAGAGGAAGAAAAAAGACACTTTCAGAGAGCAAATCTGATTATGTTGTGGAGGGGCAACCTTTCCCCATGAATTATGTAAGCATTTTAGGATAGTTTGACTTTCAAGGCAAGTGTCTTGGTGAGACCCCTAAAACCATACCAGAGGAACCCGAGCCTCGTGCAAAGTATCTGAAAAGTTCATCTGCATGGAGTGTTTTGCTTTCAATCTTACATTCTCATCTTCAGCAGCCCTCTGAATGCCTTCCTCTCTCTGAAAGCAAATGAACACATCACAGTTTAAGGCTGCTGCCCAGGAAAATTCCAGAGAAAATAGTAGAAATGTAAATAAATTACCATTGGATGTATAAGGAAAATAATGTTGAGGTCTTAGTAAGTCTTGCTAATAATAAGGGTTGCTAATAGGGATGAAGGTTAGGTACGCTGACAATTCTTGCTCTTCCCTGCTTCTACATGCTGGCTGATGCTATCTGGTGCCTTTGCTTGGCTTTGCTGACCTTGACTGCATTCCTTGTTGTGGCTAAGTACCAGCAGCAGGGTATTCTAACTTGCTTTCTCTCTCTGTGTCCCTTGTATAGGGAGAAGGGAGGGGAAGGTATTTGGTAGCCCCCTGGCTTTGTCCAGAGGGGTCTTTGTGTTGTTTATAAATTGTAAATATATGTTTTAAAATATATATATATATAGTACATATACATTGCATTTCCTATTTCTAGATTTTAGTTTGCTTGTGAATATAACTTTCATTTACTTCCAAACCCAACTGAGCTTGGGGGGTAATTCTTCAAATGCATGTTGGGGGATAGTTTCCTAAACCCACCTTGACAGATTTCCATTTCACAATGGAGGGATGAACACACTGCAATCCAGTGCACACAACAACCTTCTTTCTTAGCAAGAGTTTAGAGAAAATTTGGCTACAAGGAAGATGCAAATGTCAAAGGGATCTCAGGAAGTCCCCGTCATGTGATCTCCTCATTAGATGCAGGTTGTAGGAAACTTGGTGCTGTATTTTCTGATGAAAAGTGGGCACTGCTTAAAGCTGTGACTGAAGGGTGCTGCATGAGGTACTGCTGCGATACACAGCCCTTTCATAAAGGAACACCAGCCCCGTTGCATAAAACCCCCGAATTTGCACACTTCACTCTGTGTTTTGTGAAGGAGAGTTCCAAGGCTGCTGAAATATTTCTGTGTGCCTCCCTGCTCGTGTAAACCCTGTGCTTTTGCTCTCTTCAGGATAAAGGAAATCAAAATATAGCTGAGCAAAAAAAAAAAAAAAGGACTGAAAAAAGAAAAAACAACCCTCATTTGTATAGTTGCAATAAAAGCCTCATGCCAGAGTCTGAAGCATTGCCATTGTCTGCAGCACAGAGTTAGTTTTGCAATTACAGACATGCAACAATGGGGAGGTTGTGCAATTTTAGGAGAAAAGGGTTCTGCATAAAAATTCCAGCTGTGAACATGTGATCAGGCCTTTGATGGACACACAAACACACACAAAAAAGGGACACAGCCTGGTACTTTGCATTCAATTTCTATGCACATCTACAGTTCACTTATATCCTAAGCAAACTCATCTGGTCGTTGCTCCTTTTCTTCAGGCATAGAATATAATAACACCCTGGGGAAAAAAAATAGCATTAATAAGAATAACAACAACAATAATAATAATTATTATTGTGGTTGTTGTTGTTATGTACTATGTATTATATATATAATATGTAAAATGTAATATACAATATGTAATATATAATATACTACAATATATCATAACATATAATTATAATATATTATAGATTATATTTATATTATATGTTATCTCTATAAAATATAAATAAATAAGATTACATTTAGTAATAGTATCTTATAATACTACATATTATAAATATTCTGTATATTATATATTATCTCTATAAAATATAAATAAATAAGATTACATTTAGTAATAGTATCTTATAATACTACATATTATAAATATTCTATATATTATATATTATCTATATAAAATGTAAACAAATAAGAATACATTTAGTAATAGTATCTTACTACATATTATAAATATTCTATATATTATATAATATATCATAAATAATGTATATAAAGTTCAAATAAATAAGATTATAATTAATACCAATAATAATAACAATATAATAACAATAGTAATAATAACAATAATAACAATAGTAATAATAAAAGATAAGTAAATGCACACTTCACTATTCTTGCTGTGGTATGAGATCAAAGCCAAAAGAAAAACCAGGTAACAGCTAAGCTTGAACATGAAATAATGAAGAGACCTGTGAATTGAATGGGCCAATTGGAAATATTCTGTGTCTCCGCATCATTAAAATGTTACAATCAGAATCTGCCAAACCCCCCTCCCCCCTTTTTTTTCTTCTTTTTTTGTTTTATATTCTCCTCCCTAGAAAAATAATTTAAGATGGAACTGGCCAACATGTCTAAAAAAGGGATTAAAAAAAAAAAACAACACAAAAACAAACCAACAAATCCAACCTTACAGTCATTTATGGACCACATCAAAAGAGGAATAAATGAAACTGAATTAAAATATATATATCATCTGGCTGTTCTCTCCAGCATGAGAGAGGAAAAATAAAAAAAAAAAATAAAAAAAAAAAGAAAATTTCAGGTAGCCAACTGTTTTGAAATAAATTTCCCTGCAGTTGCTATAGTGATGATAATAAAGTTCCTGCCTCAATTTACGTGATGGAGGTCCCTAGCAGAACACTTGAAAAGGTAAGCTAATCATAATGAAGACACCGCTAGTCCTCATGCTCAGAGCAGCCTCCTTGAATTTAGTTCACAATTACAGGCCTCCTCCATTGTTGTCAGTTTTGTCCTAGCTACATTATCATAATCTCCCTCAACGTGGCACTAACAAATTATGCAGCAGGGACAGTGCTGCTCCTTGCCCAGATTAAGGCAGTGGACAAAGGATGCACAAGTTTGCTCCAATAAACAATGACTGTATCAGAGAGATTTCTCTATTAGCTCTTCTGGGGGTTTGTTGTTTTTGGTTTTTTTCCTTTTTTTTTTTTCCCCCTTCCCATTACAAATCTTTGTTTTTCTAACCACATAATGACAGTGGATTTTTATTATTATTTTTTATTATTATTATTTTTTTTGCCTCTAACAGTACACATCGTTCCAATCTCATTTTATCGCAGTGTTGATGCAAACTAAATGGCTGTAAAGCAGTTACCTGTCAAAATGGGTGAGTCATCAAAGCAATGTCAAAGATAAAACATTATCACTCCCCTGTATGTTCTGCTGCAATAATTTTGTAAAATAACATAATTCACTTCCAAAACATTTGTGAAGCTGAAATAGCTCCCCTAATAGCTGACTTCCAAGGTGGGGCGTGTGTGTGTGGAAATAAATATGCAAAGCAGCTGACACAGGCAGGCAAAAAAAAAAAAAGAAAAAAAGAGAATGTCATTAAATCCTATTTAGATAAATAAGATAAAACAGAAATATTAAATCTGCCAAAACCAGGGACTAATCACAGTGCAAACAGTGTTTCCAGCGAGGCCTTTCTAAAAATACTCATTATTTGCAATTGTGATGTAACTAGATCCACATGCACCTTCCTGGAGCACTGCCTGCCTGTGTTTTGATGTCTGTGTGACATTAAAGGTGTATGAGCTCCCCTCCTTCCTTCTCCTCAGTTATTCCCTGAGTACCTAGCAGGCCCCCCAGTAAGGTAAACTGTTTTTTTCATTTAAAAAGAAAAAAAAGGGTGTTTGAAATAAACAGCAAAAAAGCCTAAACACCAATTGAAGTCAATAAGATCTTAAAGCTCCATGTGTGGAGGTGCAAGGACTCTGATGAGGATATGTCACGTAATAAGAGAGATCAAAGTAATTAATGAAAGAGCCTGCCAAAGTTAATGGCCATCATGTCAGTAAGCTTTTAATTAATAACTTTCATTATTTTTAAAGTCTTTTGCAGCCAGAGTCCTGAGGAGCCAGGACAAGAAGCAAAGAGCAAAGCCCCTCGTGAGGCTTTTTGTCATGGGCTAAACCCCTTATCCTACCTAGAGCCACATCCTCAATAACAGCATATGTTCTTTGGCCAAATGTGTGAAGCCTTAATCTGACCAGTGACATTCAGGTCAGGAGTACACATATGGTGTGCCAGACTGACTCAATTAACCATCCATCAATTTAATTGCATAATAGATCAGAAGATGTATTCCACCACTCCTTACAGTTAGACACGGGTGCGGAAATAAATAAGCCCAAGCAACAATTTTCTGTTGTTTGTTTACCTTGACAGGAATACTAAGTAGCAACAATAATATATTTGATAAAGTATTTTTGTTCTTGAGGGGGGAAAAAAATATAATCTTTTGACAGCTGAACTGATCAGAGGCTGCTGGGTTTAGAGATGATGCTTCTTGTACTGAGGGAGCGTAGGTGGAAAGCACACCTTACAAGAAAATTACAGCGCTTCCACTGCTTCTAATCATATTAATGTCGGGATAAGGGGGAAAGCAGGTATATTATTTAAACATTATGTAAATTATGAAGAGAGTTAACACATTGCAAACTTATGAGTAGTGACACACTAGAGTTGATTTATGCAATCACTCCAGACATCAAATCCTTCTGGACTAATATACGTGACAAAAAATGACAAGAAGAAGATGAAAAAGAAGACAAAGAAGAAGGAGAAGCAGAACAGGAAGAAGAAACAGAAGAAGCAGGAGCAGAAGAAACAGAAAAAGAAGCAGAAGAGGAAGAAGAAGCAGAAGAAACAGAAGCAGAAGAAGCTGAAACAGAGGGAGGAAGATACAGAAGAGGAAGAAGACGAAGCAGAAGAAGCAGGAGCAGAAGGAAGAAGGAGAAGAAGCAAGAGCAGAAGGAGGAAGAATCAAAAGAGGAAGAAGTGGAAGCAGAAGAGAAAAAAGAAGCAGCAGCAGAAGATGTTGAAGATGATAAAGAAGATGATGAAGAAGAAGAAAAAGAATAAGAAGAAAATTAGCTTATATTTAAACTGTTCTAGGGAAAAGGCTTGAAGTACTAGCAGTCATTTGACTGCCAAACTGCAAGAGACACATTTCAGGCCCTGGTCAGTATCACAAAATCACAGAATTATCAGGGTTGGAAGGGACCTCAAGGATCATCCAGTTCCAATCCCTCTGCCATGGGCAGGGACACCTCACACTAGATCTAAGGTCTAAGATGGGTGCTGTCTAACATCACTTCTTCAAAATGTGCATTACTTTTACCCTTCATTTCAAAGTGAGGCTTGAAGATGCACACCAGTACCTGTATGACATTTAGAATTTCATAAGCAGGAGTTTATTTTTTTTCACCTTCATCTTGAAAATCTGCTTTGTAGTCATTGCTAACCCTGATGCTGAGGTGTGTGGCTATCACAACCAGTGCATGGACCAGATGGCAGCCATAGGTCAGAAGATTGTTTGGAGCTTCCTTACTGTACACAACCCAGCACCACACCGCTGCAATGCCTTCTCCTCTGTCTATCCTTTGGGGCTGCAAATCGTTCTGGTGTGACATGTCACACAGCAGTTGTTGCCTAGAATGGGAACTCACTTTCATATTTTTTCCTCCCCTGGAATAATGCCCAGTTGAGTTTATTTTGCTTCTTATTCCCCTAGAATATTGAGAGCTTTCCACAGCCACTTCTTTCTACCAGGAACCAGAAGTGGAGAGCCGTTAGGCACTTAGGCGCTCACAACGTCGGCAATAATATAATCATGCCACATCAAAAAGTTCAGCACCAGCAATATTAAAGGCACTTTTTAATAAAACACTTTGAAAAGAGACAAGGAAAACTGCTTCTGAAGCCTGTGCTCTGCTGTGGGTTTTTTGAGCAAAACCATAAGCTTTGCAACATGGTATTTTTAGACTCTCTGAGTCATCGCACGCACAGGGTAAATAATGTAGCTCTTGTAGAACAGAAAAAGGAATTACAGTCAACATGCAGTAAAAAGCTGCCACTTTTTATAAGACCACTCAGCTAATTAGTGACTCAGTTTTATGATCAGTTATAATACAATTTACATAGTTTGCTGATAGCTCTTCTCCATAATAAGTCCTGTAAAATATCCTTTTTATTTATTTTTTCCCCCTTTCCCTAGCCTCTAAATTCTAAGTATTTTTAATTTACTCTGGGTTTTGGCTTTCTATAGAATACCTTGGGTGAGAAGTTTCTTTAAAGGATCTAAGCTGGTTCTTAGGTAGCAAGATGACAATTCCTGGCTCTTGATGATCCGAGAAGTGTTATACTCACCACAAAGAAATGTCAACACTTGGATGTTATCAGTCACTGGACATACCTGTCCGTGGACATACCTTCAGCCTGGAGAGGAGAAGACTCCAGAGGGACCTTGGAGTTGCCTTCCAATAGCTGAAGGGATCCTTCAGGAAGGCTGCAGAGGGACTTTTCCTGAGGGTGTCTAGAGACAGGACAAGGGGGAATGGTTTGAAGCTGAGGGAGGGCAGGGTTAGACTGGAGCTGAGGAAGAAGTTCCTCAGTACGAGGGTGGTGAGAATCTGGAATAGGCTGCTCAGGGAGGCTGTGGGTACCCCTCCCTCAGGTGTTCAAGACCAGGTTAGATGAGACTTTGTATATCCAAATCTAGTTCAGAGGCATCCTTGCCTATGTCAAAGGGATTGGAATAGGTGATCTCTGAAGTCCCTTCTAACTTAAGCCATTTTATGATTCTATGATACCTACACATGCTATGGGTTAACGTTTGGAGGGGTTTGGGCTTGACATTAGAAGAAACATTTTGACTGCAAGACTGCCCAGGGAGGTGGTAGAATCCCCGTCCTTGGAGGTATTTCAAAGAGGCAGAGATGTGGTGCTGAGGGACACATTTTAGCACCAGAGTTATAGCAGTAGGAGAGTTAAATACTGGTTGGCCTCAATGATCACAAATCTCTTCTATGATTGTGATTCTAAGTGGTATATAAAGTGAGTGACACAAACCCCACCAATCTCACCCAAATCCCACCACACCTTCCCAGTCCAGCCCTCCCTCTAGATAGCAGCTATGGTGTCCAATACCCCATTGGCTGGTCCAGCTGGATGTCCTGAAGGTGGCCGTCCCAATATCTTGTGAAGACAATTAATCCTATCCTTGCCAAACCCAGGATAAATACCTCACCCATCCAGAGGCTGCAGCTTTTCTCCATGAAACATCCATTTATTGTGCCAAACATATTCATAAAAATAATCTATTATTGGTGGTGAGGTCAGGAACAAGCAGAAAAAAAAGACAAATCCTCTTCACAAGAATTATGGTTGAGAATTGTTCCCATTCTTGTATCACTACTGCAATTTTAATATAGCTCGTGGATTTAATTATCCAGTTCAGGATACATTTGTAAAGTTGTAAAAAATGGGCAGCACTATAAAATTAATGGTTATTATGACTAATCCATGGTTAATATAGTAGCTGATTCTACATGTCCCAGAACAGCAATTTAAAGAATATCATTTCTAAACTCCAGCTAAAGAATAAGACAATTTTCTGATGAAGCCATGCACCTGCTAATTCTTCCTCCACGAAACACATGCTGCTGTGGTGGTGGTGGTGGTACAACCTGAAGGGCATAGCATTGGTCAGCTTGCAAACTCAGTCATCCCTTCACCTCAAAAAATCAGTGTTCCCTAACTTGGGAAGCTCCTCCATTGCAGTCTCCAATGTGAAAACCCAAATGAGAGTCTCATGAGGGACTTCTTAGGATGCCAGGTAGCGATAGGACTGGGGGGAATGGATCCAAGGGAGAGTTAGGTTAGATGTTAGGAAGAAGTTCTTCACCATGAGAATGGTGAGACACTGGAACAGGCTGCCCAGGGAAGTGGTGGAAGCCTCATTCCTGGAGGTTTTTAAGGCTAGGCTGAATGTGGCAACCCGATCTAGTGTGAGGTATCCCTGCCCAAGTGTCCCAGGGTTGGAACTGGATGAATCTTGAGGTCCCTTCCAAACCTGACAGTTCTGTAATTCTGTGAAATGAAATTCTTGCTATATCCTCCTGCCACATGGCAATCTCTAGCTTAAACTGGCATGTGGTGAGGAAGCCTTGTCCTTGTAATGGCATTAGGTGCTGTTAGAGCATCTATTAAGATGCTCTAAGATATAAGATGTTGTGACAGGAGCACATATTGATTTAGAATTTGCTGCTTTTCTTTTAAAATGTAGAAGCTGACTGAAGTGAGCAATGAAGGGGGTTCTACAACTAAACAATGCAGGTTTTGGTTCAAGAGATACTCTTAGGGCATCTCAGACCATTATCTGCCTGGAAAAATGAAACAAAACAACAACCAAACAAATCTGGTGGAAGGACACGGGGAGGCAAGCTACTAAAGGAACATGTTAATTGGGATATAAATTAGAATTACTACATCTGCCAGAGCAAACTGCTCCTTAGAAAAGACAGGTTTGCTCATAACGAGGCATTCATCAAAATGGACCCAATAAACCCATACAAACCTGTTCTACACTCTCACAAGATGCTCTCTAAATAACTCATCCACACACATGAGGCAGCTCATGGCTTCCCCCCCCCTCCCCCCCCCCCTTTTTTTTTTTTTTGGTACCATTTTAGTTTGGCTTGGCTCTGGGTTTCTTGTTTTAAACAAAAAGACTGATGGATTACAAACAGGCAAGAGGCTGGATAAATGAGATCTGATGTTTATTCATGGCAAGTTGAAGAAAAAAATAAATAAAGTAAATGTTCAGATAGTAAACAAAACTTAATTACTTTGGAAAGACATAAAATCTGCTGATATAGGATATAATGCTAAATAATAATCACCAGAAAGCCATCTCATTATTACTGGGTTTGTGTTTGATACGGGTTTGGCCCAAGGCAAAGCCCAGGGCTTTGTTTATTTAAAAGGCTAGGAAAACAAGACAATCTGCATGTATCATATTAACTATCAGGATGGCATCACACTGGGTGAGAGGCACTCAGAAGGAGATGTTGTGGAGCAGGGAGGGGAATTTAAACATTGATATTTTTAGTGTACTTCTCCTCAGCCACAAGCAGGATTTCTGAGGGATTATGGGAATACTAATAGCTGCTGTGGTGTGGTAATTTATTGTAATCTGGTGGTGAGAAGCAGTCCATCTCCACATGGATATTCATACACACTCCACACTTAGAGCCACACCTGATTTTCCTATTAAGTTATCCATTTGGATGTTGGTTTTTGGCGTTGTTTGTTTTTTGTTTTTTGTTTTTTTTTTAATTGCAAACTCTGATGAGTTTAAGCCAACCTATTTCCTCACTGCTCCTTCTGCCTGTCAGCTGGAGCTGGATTGATAAAATGCAAATGAACAAATCATTAACGAGTGCTGGTTATGAATCTCTCAGGCAGTTCAGGACCCTATCAAATCCTGCACCTATTACTTTGTGTGATTGATGTACTATTGTAAGTGATTGTTCCTGATCTTATTAAATCTTATTGATTTTTTCCCAGTTTCTATTTTATGCAGGACCAGGCTTGGACTATTATGAATGTTGCTGAACACTGTTAATCAAGCTTACACAGCTATTTTGATGGCAAACAATTAGAACTCTGAAGCAATACCTTGCAATTAGCTTCAGGGATATGGACCTCAGCACTGTAATAATGAAAGAGACCTTCTCCTTCAAGCAAGGTAATGAGATTTACAATTATGACCCTGAATAACCTCTGAGAAATAACCAATCTGCAAACAGAGATGTGCTTATCAATAATTGGTGCCCTTTTTATGAAAATTTTTTCTTTTTCTTTTTTTTCTTCCCCCCCCCCCCATCACATAGGAATCATTGTTTCTGCTGAATGAACGGGGATGAGAAATGTATACACTGAAAATCTCTGTCTCTGACTTGACACTGCTAGAGGGTTCTACAGAATTCTGTGCATTGACAACATCCAAATTCTGTGAGGAAAATAACACAATAACACAAAATAACAAAAAAAATTGTGAGAAAATGCTGACAAATTAGATAAAGATGTGGGGGATGATTACTGTTTGACACTGCTTTTTTACAAAGATTCAGAGATTCGTACAATCACAGGTTTGGGTTGGAAGGGACCTTAAAGATCATCCAGTTCCAACCCCCTTGCCACAGGCAGGGTCATGTCACACCAGCCCAGGTTGCTCAAGGCCTCATCCAATTTGGCCTTGAACATCTCCAGGGAGGGGAAATCCACAGCTTCTCTGGGCGACCTGTTCCAGAGTCTCACCACCCTCACTGGAAAGAATTTCTTCCTTGTCTCCAATCTAAATGTCCCCTCTGTGTATGTGATCAGAGACAGAGTTGGAGACAGGAAAGCCAACCACTGCCGTGAGTAAGTGCTCTGAAATTGCCTGTGTCTCACCACCCACACTGCAAAAAATTTCTTCCTAATCTCCAGCCTCAATCTACCCCCTCCCAGCTTCAAGCCATTCCCTCTGATCCTATCACTACAAGTCCTTTTTAAAAAGTCCCTTCCTGGCTTTCTTGTAGCCCCCTTCAGGTACTGGAAGGCTGCTCTAAGGTCTCCCCAGAGCCACCTTTTCCCCAAGCTGAACAGCCTCAACTCTCCCAGCCTGTCCCCAGAGAGGAGGTTCTGCAGCCCTCTGCTCATCTCTGTGGTCCTCCTCTGGACCCTCTCCAGCAGCTCCATGTCCCTCTTATGCTGGGGTCCCCAGAACTGGAGGCAGTGCTGCAGGTGGGGTCTCAGCAGAGCAGAGGGGCAGAATCCCCTCCCTGTGCTGCTGCTCTCCCTGCTTTGGATGCAGCTCAGCACACAGCTGCCTGCTGGGCTGCCAGGGACCATTGCTGGCTCCTGGGGAGTTTGTCACCAAATGACATCCCCAAGGCCTTCTCCTCCAGACTGCTCTCGAGAAGAACAGTATGTTTAGCTGAAATACATGCCAGGTACACTATGTATGCAGTGTGTAAGTAGACACAGACAGCCACAAACATGCATCTTCATAGATGCACTCCCTGCAGCTTTTCTTTCTCATTTGAGTGACACAACAAACAAAAATGTCCTTATTGAACAGCTTTAGAAACCAAACCAGTTCAGATGGTTTGGGAAACTGCAACAGAGCACTGAACAGCACAGTGCGCACTTTTAGGGATGTCCAAAGTAATTTAAAGTAAAATTAATACACACATTACTTTTTTTTTTTTTGTCTAGAAAGTGAAACAGTGCCTTTCCAAACTTCCTCACTTTCAGCATTCACATTTTACAGTTGCAGCCTAAGCACATTTCACATTTTTCCCCCTGATCATTTAGTACCTACCTATCCCATTTCACTTGGAGATTAGTTCCCAGGGTTTGGCTAGTTAGCATATTTGCTAATTTCTTTAGCATTCTTTTTTTTTTTTTTTTTTTGGCTAAAAAGAAAATATTCAACATCTGTAAAATATATTCCCATAAAAAAAAAAAAAAAAGGAAATGCCTTGCAATTTAGGGAAATTTTGGAGGCTTTGGACAATCCTTACAACACTTTTTTGTTTGTTTCTGTGCATTTATTAAGTGGAAATTGAGGGGTTTATAACTTGGCATAGCAGAGAAGATGAGGAAGAGAATCAGGCTGGAATGCAGGAAAGAATAATTTCCAAACAGGAAAAGTCCATCATTTCTCCTATTCTTTTATGATAATTCCTTATAAATGTCTCTGCTGTGTATGATATTTTCAGCAGGATAGGAGCAAGGTGCTAAGAACACCTCCCAATATGCTGTGAACCCTTCTTGTTGCCCCTTGCTTCCAAAGCTTCGAATCCCCCTCAGAGTCTGTTTGTGAAACAGCCCCTAAAAACAGTGTGGGTTCCAGAAGCAGAGCCTGAAAGTGGGGCTTGGCTGGGGATCTGCAGCTGGGAAAGATGATGGTGAGGATGACTTTTTTTTTTTTTAATCAATATGTTAATCCAAGTTCTGAATAGGAGGAAGGAAGAACAGTATTTCTTAGAACTGTCATTTTAAAATATGCCTGCTTCAATGTAGTGTCAAAGTAGGAACAGGATTATATTTTAAAGCACAGGATTAACAAGATAAACTCTTCTTAACCCATTGAAGACGTGTGAGAAGTTCATCCAGAGAAGCAGAACTGGTGTGTGTCTGTGGCTGGATGCAATATGCCACATGCCCACGGTGAGGTGATTCCTGTGCATTCCCACAGCGGTGCTGAAAGGGTTAAATGTGAGGCCTTAGCAAACCTGATGAGATTCTTAAAAGGTTCATCAGCTAATTCCCCACGTGAGGTTTTTCCTGTTTCTCTTCGCAGCCGATAAAAGTGAGTTATTTCCGTGCCAATTTCAATTTTTATCAAATAAATATACATTTCTGGCCGGATCTAATGGTTAATGAAATGCACATAATATGTAAAATCTATAAAAATGTTGTAGCTATACATTACCTTCTGACTGTTGTACAACCTTGGTAAACAAAGTCTAGTATATCAACTTCCTGGTGACAATAAGCAGATCTGTCATCTTGGGGACAGCTAAACGAATTATTTAATCAATAGCAGACTACATCTCTGGTGATAAGACAAGCTCAGACAAATTAAAAAGTGAACCAGGTGTAGTATGCCACGAGCAGGATACACAGGTAGTGTAACAGAGAGTTGATGTTAAGTAGAACATCCTTAAAGGAGCACCAAACCAAAAGCCCAGCCAAAACATGAAGCCACAGTTAGGTTTTTGGGTTTGTTTTGTTTGCATTAAGATCAAACTACTAAGGGAATTGAATGCTAAGATACTTCATGAACTGACAAATGGAACAGTTTTCAGAAGTGTTCCGTGCAAAACAAATGGTTGTGAGGCAGCTTAGAATCATAGAATTGGTTTAGTTGGAAGAGACCTTCAAGATACTTGAGTCCAGCCCTTCTCTAACTCTACTAAGTCTGGAGCTATACTGTGTCCTTCAGCTCCACATCTCTGCCCCCTCCAGGGGTGAGGATTCAACCACCTCTCTGGGCAATCTGTTCTAGTGGCTGAGAACCCTTTTCAAGACGTTTCTTCTCATGGCTATCCTAAACCTCCCCTGGTGCAACTTGAGGCCAGTTCCTCTCATCCTATCATTTGTTACTAGGGGGAAGGGACCAACCCCCACCTGGTTCCAAGCTCCTTTCAGGGAGCTGCAAAGAGCCAGAAGGTCTCTGCCTCATTCCTCCAGAGAGAGCAGCAGGAGGGTCTCCTTGGTTCCTTGGTTCTTTTGAGTTTAATGTCCATGGTGAATCTAGGTAAATTTATCCAGTACTCTATTATGGACTCCTGCCAAGACCCAAACAAAAACAAAACCAAAAAGACAGCAGATTACTGAAGGTTTCTACAACAGTTCTGAAAATTTGGTCTCTACAGCATTTGTCAGTGGCATGTTCACACCTTCAGTCATAGTATCATAGGATCAGATTGCCTTAGTTTGGAAAGGATCTTAAAGATCTTTTAGTTCCAACCCCCTGCTATGAGCAGAGACAGTTCCCACTAGACCAGGTTGTTCAAGGCCTCATCCAAACTGACTTGGAATCACATCCCCATTTAATTTTCCTCATGTTGTTCATGACAGCCTCCTGTGTGTGCTGTCTATCTGGGCAAGCCCAGTCGTGTGGTAAACTGCTCTACCAAAGAGTCTACTTATGAATTTGCAAGCTACATCCCAGGCAGACACAGTCTTGAAGAAGGTCACCAGGCTGTCTTTAGACTGCATCATGTGCCTATATGTTACATATAGCATGCCCAAGTGTGGATAACATCCTCAGGAGTGGGGAGACTGGGGTGCATCCTGTCCTGCTTCTGATCTCCATGAAAACCTACAACAAAACAGAGTAAGGCCATCAAACAATGACCTTTTGTCCAGTAATTTACACATCTGTGTGAAAAGAGAGAGCTGCTGCTGAGGCTTCATCTGGAATATTGTGTTCCAGTTCTGGACCCCTCAGTTCAAGAAAGACCTCAGGGAGCTGCTTGAGAGACTCCATCACAGAGCCACAAAGCTGCTGTGGGCAGAGGAACATCTCCCTGTGAGGACAGGCTGAGGGAGCTGGGGCTCTGCAGCTGGGAGCAGAAAGCCCTCATTGCTGGTGATAAAGATGTGCAGGGCAGTGTGGGGAGGATGGAGCCAGGCTCTGCTCAGGGATGTCCAAGGACAGGACAAGGGGCACTGGGGGCAAGCTGGAGCAGAGGAGGTGCCACAGGAACAGAAAGGAAAACTTTTTCCTTGTGAGGGTGCTGGAGGCCTGGAGCAGGCTGCCCAGAAAGGTTGTGGAGTCTCCTTCTCTGTAGAGTTTCCAAACTCACCTGGATGTGTTCCTGTGTGAGCTGTCCTGGGTGATGGTGCTCTGGTAAGGGGGTTGGACTGGATGATCTCTGGAGGTCCATTCCAGCCCCTAACATTCTGTGATTTGGTTTGGTTTGGTTGGTTTGGTTTGGTTTTTTTCTTCAAAATTTGAAACAGAACTTTAAAACCTTCAGCAGTCTGTAGAACTCCTTGTGGCTCCTCATATCTGGATCCTTTTCACAAGCTGCATTTGCATTATTCCTGAGGAAGAGTTTTAAAGCTCTCAAATTGCACCAACAGAGTCAAGCTACCTTAAAACTGATTGACACACAGAACAGCCAGAAGAGCTGCAACTTCTGTATGTGCACTTTTTAAATGCTCCCAGCTTTATTTTTCTCTGGTGAGTATACATCTCACAACAAAGAACTCAACCCCTACCGTTTGCTGGCTTCCTTTTTTGTTTCTCTTCCTGGTGCTCTCAGATATTCTGAATAGCTCAAATCCTTTTTAAGCAGGGAAGAAATCCTCTTCCTCTGCTTCTTTACACAGTATGCATAAATCTCAGAGAAATAAGTCTGGAGTAATGTACATGTTTAGTGATATGAGCACTTAGAGCAGCTATAAAGACTAAGTGTTATTTTGATATGCAGGATTAAGTTTGAAACGCACAGGCAGCATAAAATAGCAAAGGGAATAAGAAATTTGCGGTGAAGGACACAAACAGATAAAGATTTGCTTCTGTCCTGTCTATGTCTAGGTATTAAAATATAGGGTAATTATAGCTATTAGCCTCTGAATGCTAGTGGTAGTGATGTGTCTCATCGCTGCCATCCGATTCGTGACAGCAGATTCCAATTCATCAAAGCAAACGCCTCTGCATTGCACATCAGGCATGATAAGTCTCTAATAACAGTATATCATCTCCCAGTTATATGTGTTAAAGACATATGCATCAAAGAACAATATCACCCTGGAAAAGTTGTGTTTCATGTGGCAATTCCGTGCTTCTCAAGGAGTCTTTTTTTTTTCTCCTCTACGCTTGCTCCCCTATTCTTCTGCAATCTCTTTAGGATGCTGATGGCCCTCAGGTAGTTACTGGTGTGGTGGGGTTGCCATTTCACGGAATCACAGAATGTTAGAGGCTGGAAGAGACCTCAAATCCAGTCCAACCCCTCTGCCAGAGCAGGATCACCCAGAGCAGGTCACACAGGAACACATCCAGGAGAGTTTGAAAAGTCTCCAGAGAAGGAGACTCCACAAACTCTCTGGGCAGCATGCTCCAGGGCTCCAGAACCCTCATGGTAAAAAAGTTTTTCCTCATGTTCACCTAGAACATTTGCACAAGTACTGATCTAACACCTGAAGTAGTTCCCCCACCACAACATTTGTTCATAGAACTGATGTCAGAACTGCCTGCACGCACATCTTAAGCCCTTCTGAAATGAAGTCCATAGTTGGAGCAACTGTAATGAAAAGAAGTGGCTAGAAATAAAATCATCCAGCCGTGAAAGCCCAGTTCACAGCTTTAGGATGGTCAGACACAGACCTTGTGTTTGTAGCAAGTAGCAATTTGGGCTTCATTTTATATCTTGTACATGTCATACAACCAGCTAGAAGGTGCAAAATAAAAATAATAAATAAATTCGGTATCAGCATTCCAGAAAAACAAACTGAAACCTCAAACAAACCCTTAATGCTCATGTACATAAAGCAATTCATTTTGTGTTATGATGAGCAGTGAAAGGGAAAAGGACCTGGGGGTGCTAGTGGATGGAAGCATGCCCATGAGCCAGCAACATGCTCCTGTGGCCAAGAAGGCCAATGCCATTCTGGAATGGATTAGAAGGGCTGTGGTAAGAAGGTCCAGAGAGGTTCTCCTCCCCCTCTATTCTGCCCCGGAAAGGTCACATCTGGAATATTGTGTCCAGTTCTGGGCCCCTCAGTTCAGGAGGGACCTCAGGGAACTGCTTAAAATAGTCCAGCACAGAGCCACAAAGATGATTAAGGGAGTGGAAGATCTTCCTTATGACGAGAGCCTGAGGGAGCTGAGGTCTCTGTAGCTTGGAGAGGAGGAGCCTGAGAGGTGACCTCATTGCTGGTGATAAAGATGTGCAGGGTGAGTGCCCAGAGGCTGGAGCCAGGCTCTGCTGGGTCATGCCCAATGCCAGCACAAGGGGCAGTGGTGGAAGTTGGGGCAGAGGAAGTTCCATGGAAATAGGAGGAAACATTTTTTCCCTGTGAGGGTGACAGAATCCCAGAACAGGCTGCCCAGGGAGTCTCCCTCTCTGGAGATATTCCAAACCCACCTGGATGTGTTGCTGTGTGATCTGCTCTAGGTGACCCTTATACAGAACTTATACCCTCAGAAAATTATAATCATGTGCCATCAGGAAAAAGATTTTAGCAGATTCAGCATCCAGGTGGAGCTGAATGGATCAGAGACAGGCAGGCACCAAATAAATATTTAATTCTCATTCACTTGCATTAAATACATAAAGCTAAATGCTAGTTCATTAGGCTGCAGACATCAAGTTATCCTTCTCTCTGCTGGAAAAAAATATCTCTTTGGTTGCTGATATTTCTGACAGTTTCTTTGGAGTAAGTTCCTTTTTTCAACCTTGGGAGAGATATTTGAAACTGCAAAGTTCAACCCTTTGAAGTTCATTTAAGAGGTTGAAGAAAACTGTATTGTATGGCAAAGGATTTATTTGTTTAAATGGGAAAGTGAAGCAAAAGCTCAGAACCAGCTCACTCTATTTATCAGCAAGATCTTGTGCCTCTTCTATCAGATCACCTCTCCTTCTCCTTCACTACCCCTCACTCTCCCACAGCCTGTCACTCATCTGTATTTATAATCTCCAAGCTATCATCCCTTCTGATTCTGTGATGTTTATAGATTTGTCCTTCCTTCCCTAACTTCACTCCTCCCTCTTATCACTATGGTCTCTAATTTCAGCTGTATCTTTCACTTCTTTGCCCCTCTCTCATATTATTCTGTCTGCTCCTCTGCACCTTAAACTAACCCAAGCATTCATCATCTGCTTTTCTGCCTCCAGCTGCATAAGGGAAACTAGGGAATGTCCCAATCTTCCCTCTCTGTCCTTTTATCCTTTTCCCCAGTCCCCCCAATTTCCTCAGAGAAACATTTACTCCTAATTCCTGTCACAACCTCAGATTTCCCTTCAAACTTCCTTTCTATTGATTTAGCTATATTTGACTTTCCCCATGCCTCATCCCTGGAGGTTTTTGCAGCCAGGCTGGATGAGGCTCAGCAACCTGATCTAGTGTGAGATGTCCCTGCCTATGGCAGGGGGGTTGGAACTAGATGATCCTTGAGGTCCCTTCCAACCCTAACAATTCTGTGATTCTATGATTCTGACCCAAAACTGTGGAAGCTCACAACTAAATAGAGAAACACTTCACTATCTGAGTGTCAAAGCTGGTGGTTCAACGAGTTCCCCCCATGTTTTCTCAGCAGTTCCTGTAGTGCTTCATCTCTTTTGAAAAGGAACTTAGCATACAGTAGTGCTTCAGGGTTTCACCACCAAAGGAAAACTTCTTGGACAAAATTTTGACTCATCCTTGCAAAAACAAGCAACTCCTTCACCATCCAAACAGCTTTCTCCATTTTCTCTTGCTCATGTTGACTTTGGTGCCTGTTGCAAACTGCTGCACAGTTAAAGTGACTTCATGGAATCATAGTTTGGATCACAAGGGACCTTAAAAGTCATCCAATTCCGCTGCCATGGGCCAGGACACCTCCTCATACACCAGGTTGCTCAAGGTCCCAACCAACCTGCTTTTGAACTCTTCCAGGATGGAGCCTCCACAATTTCTCTGGACAGGTTAACTTCTTGCCCTTGATTCACTGCTCACATTTTACCAGCATGAGTATTTTATTCATTCTAATCAAACAACTTTCCTCCTGTTGTTTGCTGTGGCAAGCTGGCAGTTATAAAACAGATGTGCAGATTTGTTTTGGTGAAGAGGAGAAGATTCCCATCAAGTTCCCCCACAGTGCAAGCCATGCCAAGGGAACAGCATGTCTTGAAGCACTGAGAATGCCAGAGGAGCTGGGTGTTCTCCTCTTCCAACACCAAAGGAGGTTACTCACAATTTCTCGGCATTTCAAAGCCTTCTGAATTCCAAAATGACTTATAAAAGAGAAAGTAAGTATTAGCAAGTAAAAAAAATAGCCATTCCTGGCTTATGCCACTGAAGAATAAAGATGTTGTGACCTGAACGTTCCTGTTTTCCCATTCTTTCTCAAACTTTTGGGAAAAGCCTCAATAATTGGAACAGTTTCCAGTTTAGAAATATTTGTGCCTGGAATCATATCTGCCCACCAGTAATTTGGTAGATGTTCCTAAGAGGCAGAGAAAAGGAACATTGTTATCACTCTGAGAGGTTTTCCTTCTTTCTGTCTTCTCCTCACAACCCAGAGCATGTGATACCATGGGTTTTATCCATCTGTTTAAAACAGGACATTGCTTGGTGTTCAGATGCTGTACAGTGACTGCTTTTTGTGAGCAGTAAAGGACTTAGCAGCAAGCACTGCAATCTGTGCCAACAGTACTGGGATGCCCAGGGGGTGATTTCAGTTGGTATGTTGTCAGGGGCTGACAGACACTTTAGGAAGCCTCTCCCTTCCCAAAGGGGAAGTGAAAGGGAACAAGGGAGAGGGACTGATGGGTTGGGAAAGAAAACTGAAACAGGTTTAAAGAAAATAATAACAGAACAAACCAACCAACCCAAACCAAACCAAGCCAAACCAAAACCAAAACAAACACAACAACAACAAAGAATAAATATATACAAATCAACACAAACCCAACATCTAACCCAAGCCCTGATGGCAGCTAGTCACTGTCACCACTGCTGCTGGGGCAGAAGTCTCAGACTGGACTCAGCAGCTGACAGGAAGCAGATTCTGGAGCTGGATTCTGGAACTGTATTCAGGAATGCATGGATTGGGATCAAAAGGTGAACGGACAGAGTCCTCCCTGGATGCTGGCTGTTGACGAAGGGAAGTTTGACCCTGGTGACCCCTCACCTTTACACCAAACATGATATCCATGGGCTGCAATCCCTCCTTGGTCAGTTTAGGGTCACCTGAACTGTCTGCTGCTCTCCACAGCAGCCCAAGGTGGCACACAAGCTATGGCAGTGTCCTTGGTCTGCAGCCCAGCCCTTGGCAGGAGCTGTCCCTATCACATTCTCACTGCTAGCAGCAGTCCCTGGCTGTGCAAACCTGCCCTGAGCTGCAGATAGTGCTGGCCCTGAGCAGAGACTGAGCTGGGAAGGCTCAGCACTGACCAGAGTTAGCTCTGGTCTGGCTCAAACCAGGACATTGTTTAAAGCTGAGGAGTCACAGCACTGATCACTCCATTTTGTCACTCTTAGTGGCTATTTAAATCTCGCACAGCTCCGGATGTTAGGTGTGTTTGCACAAGTGACATTAGAATGTGGGCAACACAAAGCCACCTCTTCAGCCAGGCTCTGCTCTGTGATGTCCAATGAACAGGACAAGGGGCAATGGGTGCAAGCTGGAGCAGAGGAGGTTCCAGGGCAACATAAAGAGAAACTTATTCACTGTGAGATTGGCATAGCCCTGGAGCAGGCTGCCCAGAGAGGTTGTGGAGTCTCCTTCTCTGGAGACATTCCAAACCGACCTGGACACTTTCCTGTGTGACCTGCCCTGAGTGAACCTGCTCTGGCAGGAAGGTTGGACTGGATGATCTCTAGAGGTCCCTTCTAACCTCTGACATTCTGTGATCTGTGAAGGGAAGAAACCTATGGAGAGGAACACAGTGGCATTGATGATTTGTTTACTTTGCTTCCTCATTTAAACAGAGATGTTTCCTCATTAGTATTATAAGGAACCAAGTGCAAACCCTCCTCAGATACCTAAATTTAGGCTTCCTGCTTTTTTTTATATTTTATTTTTTCCTGGAAGGGAGTATATATTTCTTTAATAAATAAGCTGAGTACAGCACAACATTCAATTCCAATAAATTAAATGCTGTAGGAAGCTGCAGGGCTTCTCTCCTGAGATTTTTAATAAACATCCGCAGGTCTGAATTTTTCTTATTTCTTTGTAATTAAGGCAACATTACCAAAAGCAACATAAAATTCTAGAGAAGTAAACATAACTTTTTACATTCTTTACCTTATATTAAAAAAAAAAGATAATTTAGGAGTGACATTGCTCAAGACCCTGAAAAAAAGGGATTTGTATCCAGCCTAACAAGAACATTCACTTTTCCTCCTAGAGTCTGTGTTCAATTTGAAGATGTTGCTCATTTAAGAAATGAAGGAAGGAAAGAAACTTGACCTTGGGCATTCACCAAACTTGCATGTTTTTTTCCACAGGTCCAGAGGAGGCCACAAAAATGATCAGAAGGCTGAAGCACCTCTCCTGTGAAGACAGGCTGAGAGAGTTGGGGCTGTTCAACCTAGAGAAGGCTCCAAGAAGACCTTAGAGCAGCCTTCCAGCATTTGAAGGGGTCTCCAGGAGAGCTGGAGAGGGCTTTTTGCCAAAAGCATGGAGTGAGAGAGTGAGGGATGATTGCTTCAAGAAGCTCCATTTAGATTTGATGTGAGTAGGAGATTCTTCTCTATGAGGGTGGTGAGGCACTGGAACAGATTTCCCAGAGCAGTTGTGGAGGCTCCAAGCCTAGACACCAGGTTGGATGGGGTGTTGAACAACCTGCTCTAGTGGATGGTGTCCCTGTCTCAGCAGGTGGGCAGGAACTAGATGATCTTTCATGTCCTTTCCCTATTACTGGCAGTCTTTGAATGTAGCTGTGGTCTGACGATGGTTAGCACCACGAGTTCAGGAGCTGTGTACAGACAGAGATACAAAAGCAAACAAATTGAGCAAGGCAGATGGTGGATACTGGCAAACTTCAGAGAGGTCACAGATGGATGGGGCTCTGAGGAACAGGTGATTTCAATGGAAAGCAGTGCTGATCAAATCACAATAAACAAATCATGACACTCTCATGGCTGGAACAGATACCTCCTCAGGTCTTGGAAGGAAATCTAACTCCTAATCTTGAAGAGTGATCTTTAGAAGTGCATCTGCTCTGCCAGTGCCCTCAGCATGAAGACCTTGCAAAGTAGTCTTTTGTTACATTTTGCTCATGGACTTATCACAGGAGACTTCAGAAAATGGTAAATAATTACTACCTATTTAGTTTAAAACTATGTAACCAAAGCTAGATTGAGTGCCACTCTCAGTCACTTGTGGTAGTTACTGCATTTCAAAGAATGAATAAAATCCCCAGTCTTATTTAGGGAAAATGCAATTCTGGGATAAAAGACAAAATCTTTTGTGGATTTTCTCCATTTCCCTGTCATTCCTATCTCAAAGGTTAAGTCTTTTATGTTCTCATCTTAGTTTTGAGTAGGTTTTCAAAAGACAGAAGGCACCTGGGAAGTGCTGCAATAGAACTAGCCACTTTGTGGAGCAAATTAAAGGGGGCAATAAATAGATGAACACTGGAGGCCTTTTCAGCCAAACAAAGGATTTAACAGAAAAAGTGTTGACTTTTGGGAAGATATGGAACATATCTTGTGAAAGACACAGTCAAGATAGGAAGGATAGAGTCAAAATATTGTGATGTATCAGCATGGTAATCAGAGTCTGTAAGAGAGGAGATCCAGCCCATCACATCTAAGGCACCTCATGCCTTCCTCATCATTTAACTGTTCTCCCAAAGGGATCTTTGTGTTCTGCTTGTTTGGGGTGCACTGAAAGTCTTAAGGCAGCATCCAGCCCTAAGGTCACATGGAGACTTTCTGCCCTTGCAGAACAAATTCTCTCTTAGTTCATACATGTCCCCAAGTTTTTGCTCTTGACTTTGGTGGTGCTTTGTCTGTTGCTAAATTTCAAAGTAGAATGAGAGGGAAGAGGACTGCATTTTTCTGATATTCCTGAGATGCTCTAACAACCAAATCAAGGCCACGTTTTGTAGCCACCTCTAATACACGATGAGGGC
Organism: Indicator indicator; assembly: GCF_027791375.1. Classification (NCBI taxonomy): domain Eukaryota; kingdom Metazoa; phylum Chordata; class Aves; order Piciformes; family Indicatoridae; genus Indicator; species Indicator indicator. The sequence goes on from NC_072021.1 coordinate 2,574,757, forward strand.
CAGAATGAGTGCAGAGGAGTTGCTCTAAGAAGAGCAGAAAAACTCTTCTATGGCAAAATACACACACAAGGAAAGAGTGTTTTCTGTGACCCTTGAGCACTCTTTTTGCACAAGAGGGATGATTCTGTGGCCTTCTACAGCCATGAAGAGAGCATTTCAAAATAAGGAAACTTCCTGTTGTTTTCTAAGATCATGAAATATGGAGTCACAGGAGGGTACACATTACATCAACATCACCAGCACAGGACCTTGTTTTTCTCTGCCACCAAACTTTCATTTGTATTCCTCAAATATCATTTTCATGCCTTGAAAATGGACCTGAAAGTATTTTCAGGGGATAATTGAGCTGTGTGTGTATTTTAGGATAAATATTGGGGAAAGTCATGTTCAATAGCAATGTCTATAGCATTTAAACAATGAAAGCATCAGGTAAGTAACAACATTTGGACAGCAAGTCAATATGACTATGAAAGATCTCCAATAATGAGCAAATTCAGACCAATACACTGTTTGAGTGTTTGGCCTTCCTATTGACAAAGGTTGCTTTCAATCACACTGTATCTATTACCATATCAATCATCACTCTAAATGAATACAACATGATCATTGACGAAGACATCACTTAAGCAGAGAAACTAAAGGTTCTATAAAGGCAAATAATGAAACTTTGCTTCATCACAGCATGAAAATTAGACCTAATCCTTAATCATGCCTATTTTGTAAAGCAAACACATTGGAGCTAAAAATGTTAACTCTATTTCTCGTTCCAGGAACTTAAAATATACATGGGAATTGGTATCCCGTTCTTAATTATTAAACATAATGCAATCCAATGCTTTGTTTGCTACACAAATTAAGAGATGGAATTGAGCTGATGAAAATGATTTACGTGCAGGATTAGAATATTGGCAGCTTTATAGAGTGAAATGTCACCGTGCTGCTGTACCTTCAAGTTTTACATTTCCTCCTTTGAATCCTTGTCAGCCCTCATGAGCACTGGGCGAGTTTAATCAATGCTAGCCCAGCCATAGCAGAACGCTGAATATTTTACCCCTGCAATAATCAAAGTGCTGTTTAGTGCCAGTCAGAAATGACAAATAAACACACACACACACACAAAGTGCTTGGCAAGGCTGCAGTTCCAATTGCATTAAATTGCAATTAAGTGGCAGCAAAATTAAACCCTCACACATTTCTCTGATTCCTTTCTCCTCATGAAAGCCACCTCATGAAAGTATTTTACAGCACCTCAAGGCAATCAAATTGTGTTTCAGATGACTCAGAGGTCATAAAATTCAAAGACTTAGGAGTGCATGCATTCCAATCACTTTTTAATTTATATGATACAAAACAGTTGTGAAACAAGCATTTGATTTGCTTTAGGTACTCCAAAGGGTGGAATTCAGACTGCAGTTTGTGCAATTTTTTTTTTTCCAAGTTAGTCAATATCAAAAATGCTCTAGTGTGAGGTGTCGCTGCCCATGGCAGGGGGGGTTGGAACTAGATGATCCTTGTGGTCCCTTCCAACCCTGACTGATTCTATGATCACAGTATCACAGTATAGCAGAGGTTGGAAGAGACCTCAAGAGATTGTCAGGTCCAACCCTGCTGCCAGACCAGGATCACTTAGGGTAGTCCACACAGGAACGCATGCAGGTGGGTTTTGAAAGGGTTCTATAATTCTATGACTCTGATACCAAGATTGGAAAGGGAAGGGGAAAAAAAAATCTGTCCTCTTGGTATTATAGCTGTCTGCTCTCCTTCAAACAACTTTGTGTGAACTAAAAAAATAACCAGGAACGAAGAAATGAGGACAGTGACATAGAATTACAGAATTATAGGATCATAGAGTTAGTTCAGTTGGAAAAGACCTTCAAGATCCTCCAGTCCCACTGTTAACCACACACCACCATGGCCACTAAACCATGTCCCCACAGGTTTATTGAACACCTCCAGGGATGGTGACTTCACCAGCTGCCTGGGTAGCCTGTTCCGATCCCTGACCACTCTTGCAGTGAAGAAATTTTTCCTAATGTCCAACCTAACTCTCCCCTGGCACAGTTTCAGGCCATTTCCTCTGCTATCCCCTGAGACTAGGGAGAAGAGCCCAACCCCCACCTCACTGCTACCTCCTTTCAGGGAACTGTAGAGAGCAATGAGGTTTCCTCTCAGCCTCCTCTTCTCCAGATTAAACACCCCCAGCTCCCTCAGCTGCTCCTTACCATCCTTGTTCTCCAGACTCTTCACCAGCTGTGCTGCCCTTCTCTGGACACACTCCAGCACCTCCATGCCCTTCTTGTAGTGAGAGCCCCAAAACCGAACACATTATATGAAATGTAGGGAACTGCCAATTCAAGTAGATTGATATAAAGTTTGTCAAATACATGGAAATTAGTTCCAAAATTTCAGATCAAAGCCACTCGTGCAACTAATTTAAAGTTTTTCCAGAAAAGAAGAAAAAAAAAAAAAAAAAAAAAAGAAAAGGCATAGTGTCACAAAGCAGAGAAGAAAGGCTGAGGTAAATTTGAAACCCATTGGAAACAGTTTGTCTTTAAAAAGGTTTAATTACCAGTCTTTAATTTATTTGAATAAACAAAGTTAGATTTTCTGCCAGCTTTAAAAGAGAAATCAATATAGAATAGTCCCAATAGCTGTAAATGATAAACTACCTAAATAAATCTACATGGAAGGGATATAAATATTAATTTTGGGTAAGAAGTTCCTCATTTCTATTTTCAAAGTATCTCCTTCTGAATATTTTAATGAACAGGTGCACTGGGAAAAAAATGCACTATATCATAGACATATAGTTAAAAATAGAAAGAGAAAATCACAGTGGTCATGTTGATGATGTTTGTTGTCTTATTATCCCTTCAGCACTTTCCTGGAGCTATTAAATATCTAATGGATTAATATTTGAAGAGGTATTTTGCCCAGAAGTGTGTCCCAGGTATACAGAAATATAAGAATCACATAGAATCATACAGTGCTAGGGGTTGGAAGGGACCTCTGGAGATCATTGAGACCAGCCCCTTTGCCAGGGCAGGGTCACCTGGAGAAGGTCACAGGTCCAAGTGGGTTTTGAATGTCCCCAGAGTTGGAGACTCCACAAACTCTCTGGGCAGCCTGCTCCAGGGCTCCGACACCCTTAAATTACAGAATCATAAAATCACAGAATGCTCTGGGTTGGAAGGGACTTCCAAAGGTCATCTAGTCCAACCCCAAGTTCCTCCTCGTAAAAGAAGTTCCTGCTCATGTTCAGATGGAACTTCTGATGTTCCAGTTTGTGCCCATTACCCCTTGTCCTGTCACTGGGCACCACTGAACAAAGCCTAGTCCCACCCTCCTGACACCCACCCTTGAAGTATTGATCAGCTTTGATGAGATCTCTCTGCAGGCTGCTCTTTCCCAGACTTAAGATCCCAAATTCTCTCAGTTTTTCCTCATCACAGAGATGTTCCAATCTCCTCAGTATCTTCATAGCCATTTGCTGTACCTTTTCCAGCAAGACCCTCTCCCTCCTGAACTGGGGAGCCCAGAACTAGGCACAGTATTCCAGATATGGACTGCCCCATCAATCCTCTTGTTGCTGGAGCACTCAGCATGACAGCCTGACTTTTCCAGAAGGTGTATCCAGTCTATCAAAAGTTTAATGCACCTGGGCAAGGCAGGCAATTTCAGAGCACTTACTCATGGCAGTGGTTGGCTTTCCTGTCTCCAACTCTGTTTCTGATCACATACACAGAGGGGATATTTAGATTGGAGACAAGGAAGAAATTCTTTCCAGTGAGGGTGGTGAGACACTGGAACAGGTTGCCCAGGGAGGCTGTGGATGCCCCCTCCCTGGAGGTGTTCAAGGTCAAGCTGGATGAGGCCTTGAGCAACCTGGGCTGGTGGGAGGTGTCCCTGTCCATGGCAGAGGGGGATGGAACTAAATGATTTTTCTGTGATTCTTCACAGAAAGAGTAATTGTCCATGGAATGTGCTGCCCAGGGAGGTGGTGGAGTCACCCTCCCTGGAGGTGTTCAAAAAAGGATTGGACGTGGCACTTGAAGCCATGGTTTAGTTAGTCATGAGGTGCTGGGTGATAGGTTGGACTTGATGATCTCTGAGGTCTTTTCCAACCTTGTTGATTCTATGATTCTATGACAAGTTAACGTGGGTTGGATCAACAGCTTGCCCAACAAGTCTGACCTGGTTTGTTTTCAAAGGGCATTTCACTTGTGACCCCCCATTCAGAACAGGACATGCAATTTACTCCAGCTGACATGGAGGTTCTTTGATCTGTTTTGATAATCCCCAACCACTGCAGACTCACCACAGTGAGGGGGCTCAGCCACGTGACTGCCATTAAAATCAATGAGACCCTGGCGGCGTGAAATCCCACACAGGCGTTGAGAATTAATTATTCATAACAGTAACACATTCCTGCTTCCATCTGAGCCTCACAAACATCTTTTCCAAGAGTAATTAATTATGGTTCAAAAGATGCACTGCACTAATGAGGCAGGCAGTTTATACCTATCCTGATATCTGTGTGCACAAAGGCAGCCAATTCTAGGGCTGTTGAAGGATATTTCAAAAAAACAACTTTTGCTGGGAGTTTCAGTGGTTTGGATGAAGTTCTGTGTGTGGAATCATAGAATAATAGCTTGGAAAAGAGCTTTAAAGTCATCAAGTCCAACCATTATCCAACCCTCCCAAAGCTGGCTGTCCCACCTGGTGCTAAACCATGTCCCTCAGCACCACATCTCTGCCTCTTTGAAATACCTCCACAGATGGGAATTCAACAAGGGTTGAGAACCCTTGCAGTCAAGAAGTTTCTTCTAATGTCCAGCCTAAACCTCTCCTGGTGCAGCTTGAGGCTATTTCCTTTCAGCCTATCACTTGACACTAGGAATAAGAGACTAACACCCACCTGGCTCCAGCCTTCTCTCAGGGAGCTGTAGAGCAATGAGGTCTCACCTCAGCCTTCTCCAGACTAAGCACCCCCAGGTCCCTCAGCTGCTCCTCACCAGCCCTGTTCCTTAGACCCTTCACCAGTTTCATTGTCCATCTCTGGATGTGATCCATGACCTCAGAGCTCCATAACTTCAAAGCCAAGTGCTTAATCCTTCTTCAGCCACCCACAAGAATTTCTTGCTTTTCTTTTCTCGTTCTGCTCTCCATATACTCCTCCTCTATGTTTACCTCATTTCTAAACTCCCCATTCTAGGTCAAGGTGCTCAGAGATGGCTGGGCAATATTTTCACAGGGTTTCCTAACTTGTGCTGGAAATGTTCTTCATTCCAAACCCTTTCCAAAGGAAAGGGAATCCCTAGATTTTCTCACAATGTGGACTGTGCCCTGGTTGAGGTGTAAAGAATCACAGAATGTTAGGGGTTGGAAGGGTCACCTAGGGCAGGTCATACAGCAATGTATCTAGATGAGTCTTGAAAGTTTCCAGAGAAGGAAACTCCACAACGTCTCTGGGCAGCCTACCCCAGGGCTCTAGCACCCTCACAGTCAAGAAGTTTCTGCTCATGTTGAGGTGGAACCTCCTGGGTTCCAGCTTACACCAGGTGTTCCTTCTCCCATGACTGGGCATCACCAAACAGAGCTTGGCACCTTCATCCTGACACCCACTCCTCAGATATTTATAGACATTGATCAGATCAGTTATTGATAGACATTGATCAGATCCCCTCTCAGCCTTCTCTTCTCCAGACTACACAGCCCCAGGGCTCTCAGTCTCTCTTCCCAGGGGAGGTGCTCAAGTCCCCTAATCATCCTCCTGGCTCTCCGTTGGATTCCCTCCAGCAGGTCTCTGACTCTCTTGAACTGGGGAGCCCCAAACTGGACACAGCATTGCAGGTGTGGTCTCAGCAGGGCAGAGCAGAGGGGGATAAGAGCCTCCCTAGCCCTGCTGGCCACACGTTTTTTTTTTTGATGCAGCCCAGGACACCAGACAGCACATCTCATCTTTTTAGTACCATCAGGACAACTTTGCCCACACATCCTTTAGAAATTAGACCCCCAAATTCAATCTGTGGCTACTGCTACAGTTCAGACAAGTCACTGTACCAACAACTAACTACAAAGCCAACAGGTTTTGAGTAAATGTCCTCTTCCAGAGTGAGAAGGAATCCCAGTTAACACTCCAGAGTGACAGGAAAATTGTGACAGTCACATTTTAGAGTGGCAATCTCACTTTGTTCTGGTAAACAATCAGTAGGGCCACCGGGGGCTGGCCAAACTTCAGCTTGCCTTCAGCGTCGGAGCGTTCCCCTCTGCAGCAGGCCCAGAGTGCTCCCTGAGACGAGCTTTCCCTTGCAGTGGCAAAGCCACAAACCACAAACTGCAGCTGCATGAACAAAGGCTAAGCTTCAGAAGGCTGTGGAAGGAATTTGCCAGCAATGTGATCTGCTTTTGTCTCTCCTCGTGCTCCTGCACCTAGGAACACACCGTGCGCTCGCAACGGCCTGACTCTGAATTTCAAATCTCTGTTGGGTTTTTCTTTATTATTATTATTATCAGTTTTAAGCCACAAACATAACATTAAACATTTTTTTTTTTTTGTATCTGACTTACTAGATTTAGAGTGTCAGTGCACCGGTTCAAGGTAACTAAACAACTTTATTACATCAGCAACAGCCTTGCAAGATATCCTCATTGTATTCTGAAGGACTTAATTTAAGGAGAAGACGCTGTGAGACACTCTATTTTTTTTTTTTTTCTATTTTGGAGAGCCATAATCAGATAAATAGTGAGGAGACACAAAAGGAGAACTGTAAGATCCTATGGGAACAAGAGCAGGAGCCATAGCCTTAATCTAATGGGATGTATTTCAGTATAGTGCACAGGAAAAATAGGTATTCTCTTTGTATTAACAATGCAGCCATCTCAGGAGCACTTCTCCGTGCAGCCTGCTGAATATTTATCCCTGCGTGTCAAGAGTTTCTAGACAGCACATTGTTATTAAAAATGGGCATGGCAGTTTAGCAATGAAAGAGGAACCAGCCCCTGAAAGAACCCTCTTGGAATCAAACTTGGAAACTGCCATGTCCTGTCCTCCATGGCAGCACCAGCTCCACTTTCATAACTAATATTGAGAGACTGTAGACCACCAAAAAAAACCCAAAGGGAGCAAAACTTCTCTTTCCATTTGTAGGCTTCTGAAACACAGTCTAAGAACACCTTTTTTAAAAACATTTGTTTTCTTTTCTTTTTTATTTTATTTGTTGCTTTCTTTTATTTTTTCTTTCTTTTATTTTTCTTCTAATTTTTCTTTCATTTTTTCTTTCTTATATTTTTTCTTGTCCCACCTTTTATTTTTTCCTTTCTTTTATTTTCTTCCTTTCTTTTCTCCCCTTTCATTTTATCCCTTTCTTTTACTTTTTCTTTCTTTTCTTTTTTCTTCTTTTATTTTATTTTTCTGTCTTTTTTCTTATTTTATTTTTATTTCTTTTAATATTTCTTTCATTTTTTCTTCCATTTTTTTCTTTAATTTTCCTTTCTTTTATTTTTGCTTTTCTTTTATTTTTCTTCCTTCCTTCCCCCTTCTTTTATTTTTTCCCTTTGTTCTATCTTTTCTTTCTTTTCCTTTTTCTTTTTTTTATTTTCTTTTATTTTTCCTTTCTTCTATTTTTTCCTTATTTTTTTTCTTATATTTTTTTCCCTTTCTTTTATTTTTTACTTTCTTCCCCCCCCCCCCTTCTTTTATTTCTTTCTTTTCTTTTCTTTTTTCTTTTTTTTTTTCTCATCTTTCCCCTTTCTTATATTATTTTTTTTTCCTGGATTCAGAAACCTCAAGGTGCCAAATGAGAGGAATCTGCTCTGCAATCGAAAATGAACAATAGATTTAAATAACATTGGAGCTGGCTACAAGCCCAGAATCTATAAATAGTACTAAACTTGTTCATCATAACTCCACTTACAATGACAACATCATCAAGAAATGAAAACAGAAAAAAAAGTAGGAAAAGAATAAAAGCAAAGGACCTCAGGAATGAAAGAGTAAGAGTAAGTTACTCAGGCTGGACAGGAGTCCTAGGGTGGGAAAGCAGCATTGGGAACTGATAAAGCCCCATGTCCTGCTGCATCAGGGAATAAGGAAGGAATAATAAAAGAAAGTGGTCTGCTGTAGAATTAGTGTTATTGTCATAGAATCACAGAATCTTCAGTGCTGGAAGGGACCTTTAGAGATCACTGA